>NW_024097926.1:0-270000 GCF_016545835.1 Crotalus tigris
TTAGTAATTTGAAAGTTGTTGGTAAGCAGGTAATTGGCCTGTAGTTACCTGGTGTTGCCCCTTTTGCTGGATTTTTCATTATTATGTAGGTTTTCCCAGTTGTTATCCACTTTTCAATTTCTCCTCCTTGTAGTATATTGTTGAATTGCTTGGCAATGAGTGGGTGTATAACAGTTAGATGTTTCAACCAAAACCCATGCAGTTGTGGTGCTGGTGCTGACCAATTTTTGATTTTCTTTGCTCTTTTTTCTACCATTTTCGTTGTTATTACTAGTTCTTTCATTTCAACTTCTGTTTTATTTGCATCCATCTCTTTTAACCAAGCTGCATCCTTGTTGTATTTCTTTGGGTTATCCCATATCTGCTTCCAGAACTGCACTGTTTCTTCCTTGTCAGGTACTGACTGATTCTTTGCAGTTTCTCCATTGATGGATTGGTAGAAACGGTTCTGATTGGATTGAAATTGGAGGTTCTGCCTATAGTTTGCAATTCGAGCTTCATATCTACTGATTTTTCCTGGCTATAGCTGTTATTTGTTGCTTTATTATTTCCAGTGGTTCCTTGATCTTCCTTGTTTCTAAGTGGTATTTCTTGATTAGGTATTCTTTGGTCTTCTTGTTCTTCAGCTTCTTTTCTTTCATCTGTTCTAGCTTGCTTGCATGTGATCTTAACTTGCTGATCTTATTTCTAGTCTAACCTTCCATTTTTGTGGTGCACTGTTTGTTTGTTTTTCTTCTTTGTTGATTTTGCATCCCAGGTATTCAGTTATAACTGCAGCTGTGCTGTACATTAGTTGGTTTGTTTCTTGCAGTGAATTGGTGCTTATACTTGATATTGCAGTATTTGCTTCTTTTAATGCTTGTGCTAGCTGTTTCTTTGGAACAAGCTTCAATGCAGGTAGCCTTATTCTGTTGTTTTTGTGCTGTTCTAGATGCTCAGTTATTCTTTGTTTCAATTCTTTTATTTCTTTAGTTAGAGGGTTTTGTTCTTCCTGAGGAAGAGGTGCCTGGTTTCCAACTGAGAACAGTTGTATATCTCTGCTGGATTCCTTCACTGCCAACTCCCCCTGGTTTGCCTCTACATTCTGAATTACTTCTGGTAAGGCTTTGCTTTCTTGATTTCTTTGCCCTGGGTAAACCTTTGCAGTTCGTCCAATTCTGTTTCTGTGAATACTTTATTTCGTGTTATAAATCGGCGTTGATCTGCTAGTCTCTGTTCTGTTATTTCTGATTATGGATGTTGTTCTTTCCAGAACTGGTGCATTCGTTTTAGATATCCTCTTCTTGTTGGACTTGATCTGTAGTAACAGATCATTATTTCTTTGTTTTCCATCACTGTGTATCTGCGACTGGTAAACACCTTTTCTTCCAGTAGTTCTGCAGCTGCTGGCGCTGGTTGCTCAGCCAACAGTCCTGAGTCCTGTAACCCATTTTTCACCAGATATCCAGGAACTCCGATATCTAGCGCGGACCTTGTTAACCCGGGCGACGTCCGAGCCGGTATGGCATTCTGAAATTTACGTCTCACCATATTTTTTATGGGAGAGAAACTCTTTGTCTGACTCCTCTGATGAGACCTGTCCAGTATGGTTGAACCTCTGGCATAGCTCTCATCTTCCTCAGAGTACACAAGCCCCACAACCACGTCAAGGTAGTGCCTCACTGGCGGGCTTATTATTATTTATTATTATGATATTATGTATTATATTATTACTAACAATTAAATTATAATTATCTCCAGAATATTATTATTATTACCAGGGACAAAGTGTGGGATATAGCTAGGTGTGTGTTAGTAGATCACTCCTTCCTTCCTTCCTTCCTTCCTTCCTTCCTTGTTCCTTCTTCCTTCCTCCTCCTCCTCCTTCTTCCTCCTTCCTCCCTCCCTCCCTCCCTCCCTCCCCCCTCCATCTTCCCTCCCTCCCTCCCTTCCTTCCTCCCTCCCTCCCTCCCTCCCTCCCTTCCTTCCTCCCTCCCTCCCTCCCTCCCTTCCTTCCTTCCTTCCTTCCTGCCTCCCTCCCCTCCTCCCTCCCTCCCTCTTGTATTCTATACCTTTGAAGTTCTCCTGGTAATTATCACCAATGGGCAAGGCATATTCATTTCCTTCCCTCCGTCCCTCCCTCCCTCCCCATTTCCTTTCGACCTATCCTTTCCTCCCTCCCTCCATCCCTCGTATTCTATGTCCCCAAGGAGCGAGGTATATTCACTGGCATAATATGCCAATTGGAGTAGAGTTTGGGAAAGAAGCAGTATTAATTCTGTTAAAAATCTTAATTGCACTTCTTGAAAACTCTCAAACGGATCAAAGTTTCCAGAAGTTTGGAAAGTACCCCAAATGGCTGGAGGCTTTCTTGAACAAGCCATGGTGTCATTGTGCTGTCGCCGTGAAAACGGAAAGGCTGGATGGGATTTGGACAAGAAAGGAAGACAAGACGGAATGCCATGATGATCGCTTTATTAAGACTAATTGACTGAATGAGCAAAATGTCGATTCTTCTCAAAGATGAAAATTAGAGAAAACAGAAGCGCCAGGAAAGGCCTCCGTGTATGTCAAGGAACAATTTCAGAAACTCAGAAAATGCGAATTTAGAGACTCTATGACCAATTTGAGTGAGACTCATTGCAGATTTGCTCGTCGTAGCTCATAGTATCCCCATGATAGGATGTGATTTTAAAGTAGCAGATTACCTGGAAGGGAATGAAAAGAAAAACAGCATTGGAACGGACTCTAGAGGTCTTCTAGTCCAACCCCCTGCTCAGGCAGGAGACCCTGAGCCATTTTAGACAAACGTTTGACCAATCTCTTAAAAGCCTCCAGCGACGCAGCACCCACAACTTCTAGTTGCAAGCTGTTCCGCTGGTTAATTGTTCTCACTGACAGGAAATGTCTCCTTAATTCCAGGTTGCTTCTCTCCTTGATGAGTTTCCATCCGTTGCTTCTTCTCCTGCCTGCAGGTGCTTTGGAGAATAGGTGACCCCCCCACCCCGTCTTCTTTGGGGCAGCCCCTCATATAGCAAACACGATCATCAGATCACTTCTAGTCTTTTGAATTGAAATCATCCATGAAAATAATTGAAATCTGCTTTACAGAGGGGGCTGCTGAGCTCAGACCAGGCAGGTTTTTTTTATCAATGAAACTGCAAATATATGATCGGAATTTGGCATCTCAACTCACCTGCCGATTGCCTGCAAATTGAGGACATTGCTGGATCTTCCTATATGCCATTGTGGTACCGGGTAACCTTATACATGTAGTTTCCACCAACACGGCAGTAAAAAGGTACACGTTGGGAAAATTCACCTGGATTTTAAAATAAGTAGCATCACCTTTTAATTCATTGGAAAACATGATCAGCCTCGGGGGTTGCAAAGCGGAAAGGGACGTTATGCCTCGAGAGCAGCAAAAACATCAGTTCAAGAGGAAATATTTCTGCATCGGATACCAACGGCAGAAAACCATGTCCTTGGCGTCCAGGATAACAGTCCCACCCATAGAGCACCCCCTCAGCTCCCCCCAGCCCCCGCAAACCCTTCTATTGTTTACAGAGCAATCCCAAGTCCTTTGCCTGCTTCACGGACACAACGAGGCTGCCCCCCCCCAACTCCCCCCCCCCAGACACACTTCTGCAATAACTGTTCAGGTATAAAGAGTCAGGCCCCTCCTGTCTACGATCCACAGTACCTTCCTGGGAAGACTCCCCCCCCCAAACTGCCTCCCCTCCCTCAATTCCCTTCCACTGTACCTTCGAGTAACTCCGAATCGTTTGGCTACTCCAAGGCTGCCCCCCCCATCCCCGGAAAAACTCCCTCCTAGCCCCAGATACACACCGGTGAACCGGCGTACACAACTCGCAGCTTTTTAAAATAGGTGAGAGTGTCTGATCGGCCCTTGTTGTATTGCTCCACGGCAAAGGCCGCAGCCTGCTGCACCTTCACATCTGAGAGGCGCAGGCTGACAAGATCGTTGGGCACCCCCAGAGGCAGCATCAGGAGGGCGCAGAGAAGGGACCGGACTGGCATCTGGGAGTGCATCATGGGGCTGTCGAGAGAGAGAGAGAGAGAGAGAGAGAGAGAGAGAGAGAGAGAGAGAGAGAGAGAGAGAGAGAGAGAGAGAGAGAGAGAGAGAGAGAGAGAGAGAGGGAATCTGGCAGGCACGGATGCAAAGCGAGTAATCCCAACAGTCAGCCTGGACCACAACGCTCTGCTGGAGCCTCAGGTGGCAGGGGATCTTACCTGTGCAGAGGCCACGCCCATTCCCCAGAAGCCCCGCCCCTGTGGCTGGCCTGTCTCCCCTGCCCAGGTTCTCGCCACCTCCCCATCCCCTTGGTCCCCCCTCTCCCCAGCTGAGGTTAGACTGACGTCGTGGGAGGGGGGAATGAGGAGTTACTGCTCAACGAAGAGCAACAAGGGTGATTGGGGGGCTTCTGGAGAATGTGGCATCCAGTTTTGGTCACCACGTTACAAAAAAGTTGTTGAGATTTTGGAAAAAGTGCAGAGAAGAACAACTCAAAGGCCTGCAGACAAAAAACGTGAAGAACGGTTGCACGATATGGGTTTGGCTAGTCTAGAGAAAAGAAGGATTAAGGGGGACATGATGGCTGTATTTCAGTATTTGAGGGGCTGCCACAGAGAAGAGGGTCTCGACCTGTTCTCCAAAGGGTCAGAGGGCGGGACAAGAAGGAGTGAATGGAAAAGAATCCAGGAAAAAAGCAACCTGGAATTAAGGAGAAACTTCCCCACAGTGAGGGGAATGAACCAGCGGGACAGCTTGTCCCCAGAAGTTGTGCGTGCTCCATCACTGGAGGCTTTTAAGAAAAGACTGGACAGCCACCTATCTGAAAGGATCTCCTGCTTGAGCAGGAGGTTGGACTAGAAGACCTCCAAGATCCCTTCCAGCTCTATTCTAATTGACCCCAAAAGGGAATCAGATGGGACCAATGATCGCATCGCCCAGTCAGCGCTTCCCACGCTCCATAAATGACTGAGGAAGCATGGAAAGCATCTTTCCAGAAAGAACAGAGTGGACTGCTGTTCCCTGATGCGATGGAGGAGATCGGGAAACTGCACAAGGCTTGGATGAACGCCCGCTCAGAGGTTTTGACCTGGCATTGGGCGCCCACGGAGACAGGCCCCAAATCCCTGTTAATGCAGCCTCTGGTTAGAAAAACAGGAAAGTCCACCTGTGGGACAATCACGCTCTGGAGGATGGAGAATCGCCCTAGACACGCAGCCTCGGATTGCCTTGGCTTTTTTGGCAGCTGCAGCACCCTGCTGGCTCATATTCCAGTGATATGAGGGCTTGAGGGATCTTCGTTTTTCTGATCATTTTTAAAAGGATTTTAAGAAGTGTTTGGACAGCCATTTGTTCAGAATGGAATAAGGTCTCCGGCTTGAATAGTGGGTTGGACTTTTCAACCTTTTCACCCATTGTACCACTTTTAGGGTATGGCAACATCTGAGTAGCACTAGTCACCTAGCAAGGTGTCAAAAACTTGATGACCAAGAAAAAGAAAAAGAAAAAAGTGATAAAGTACAAGTAGTCCTCGACTTACAACAATGCGCTTAGTGACTGTTTGAAGTTAAAATGGCACTGAAAAAAGTGCCCCCCAAGCCACAGCCGAACAAGACACCTCCCTGCCCGCCCAGCGGTGCTCTTCCTCCTGTCCGAGGTTTTCATGGTTGTGAGCATTTCTGTTGAGGATTGGCAGCAGGGGTGGGGTGGGGGTGCTTGGTTTTTATTCCCCCCGTCTGCTGGGTGGTTGCAGCAGGTTTTGGTCACTTCAACTGACCTTGGGACACTCTGACCGTCATAAATATGAATCAGTTGCCACGCATCTGAATGCAAATCACAAGACCCTGGAGATGCAGCAACATTCCAGCTGATCGGCGCTTCTTCTGGGCTCAGCAGAAGCACCAGGATCAGCGCAGAGCTCCAGCTGGAGCCTGGCGCTGATCCTGGCGCTTCCGCTGAGCCGTGACAGCCCCGAAGAAGCGCCGATCAGCTGGAAAGCAGCACTGATCCTGGGGCTTCCGCTGAGCCCTGACAGCCCTGCAGCTCCAGCCGTCTCTCGCTCAGGCTTGTGCGGTGCTGCCACCGGTTCAGCTCATTCCCCTCCCCTGCTACCACTTTTCTAGGATGGTCGCGTACCACCTGCCAGGTGCCAACATACCCCAGGTGGTACCTATACCACTGGTTGGCAAGCCCTGGACTAGATGACCTCCAAGTTCCCTTCCAATTCTGTTATTCTGTTCTTGAAATGCATTAATGGCGTGATAGAATCAAGGACACGTGAAGTGTTAATACCGCTTTATAATGCCTTGGTAAGTCCACACAAATAGTGCTCCACGTACGACCACAATTGAGCCCAAAATATATGTTGTTAAGTGAGTCATCTGTTAAGTGAGTTTTGCCTCATTTTACAACCTGTCTTACCACAGTTATTAAGCGAATCACTGCAGTTGTTGAGTAACCTGGTTGTTAAGTGAATCTGGCTTCCCCCATTGACTTGGCATGTCAGAAGGTCACAAAATGGATCACATGATCCCAGGACTCTGCAACCGTCATAGGTACGAGTCATCACGTGAGCATGGGGATGCTGCAACAGCCATAAGGGTGAAGAATGGTCATAAGGATTAAAATATGTACAAATTATACAGATCTTGCCCAGAACATTAATTGTGTCCTGCACTGAGGCCCTCAAGTCTACGCTGAAAAATGTGGAGTAGACAGCATTTACAACCCAAATGTTGGAGATCTGGCAATATGGATGCGACATATTTTCATGTTTGGTGGAATTGTAAAAAGGTAAAGGCTTTTTGGATTATGATTTGGTGGAACATTCAAAAGATTTTTAAAAGGAAGATAAAGTTCACCCCTCAATTATTCCTATTGGGTATCTCTGTGGATTTAAATGACAAAGAAACTACTTTAATGTTGAATTTATTAACTGCAGCAAGGTTATTAGCAGGCTCGTATTGGAAGAAGGACTCGTTGCCTACTTTAGAAGAATGGATATTTAAAGTTTCTAACTTTGCAGAAATGGCAAAAACTTCTGCTTATTTGAAGGATCATACACAAGAAAGATATATTATTGTATGGAGAAGATGGATAGATTATATTCAGAAAATATATGGGACTATAAAGTTTCATTTATTTTATGAGTAAATTTTTTAGTAACCGTTGTAGAGATTTGTTTATATGACTTAATTTAAGGGGAGTTAAAGGTTAAGTATGATGGTTTTTTTCCCCCTTTTTTTCTTTTTTCTTTCTTTTTTTTCTTTTTTTAATTATTGTTAACTTTCTTATTAATAACCCTGTACTCTGCTCTGGGAAGCGAGGGGGGGAGGGTTGAGGGTGGGTGGGTGAGTGAGTGGGTGGGTAATATAGTCATAGTAAATGCTTGGGCATTTCCCCTATGCTGGGTTCATGTGTGTGAGAGGGATGAGAGGGGAGGAAGGAGTAGGGAGGAAGTAGGATGGTTAGAGGAGAAGGGGAGGGGAAAAGAGTAGGAGGGGAGGACAGAAAGAGGAGGGAAGTAGGGAAGGTTTAGAGAGGGTGGACGCAGCCTGGGGGGGAATGGGCAGGTGGTACCAATGGTTAGGAATTTATTTTAATTGAATTGTATTTTGTATGAATAAATGGAAAATAAAAACTTCTTAATAAAAAAAAAGATACTGGAGGATCTGGACAGACGTGAACACTGGGCGCTATCTAACAAAATGAAATTCAATGGTGAAAAAAGTAAGGTTCTACATTTAGGCAAGATAAACCAAATGCACAGGTATAGTCTAGGAGGTACCTTGCTCAATAGTAGTAACTGTGAGAGGGACCTCAGAGTCCTAGTGGACAATCACCTAAATATGAGCCAGCCATGTGCTGCAGCTGCCAAAAAAGCCAACACAGTGCTAGGCTGTATTAACAGAGGACTAGAATCAAGATCATGTGAAGTGTTAATACCACTCTTCAATGCCTTGGTAAGGCCACCCTTGGAATACTGCATCCAGTTTTGGTCACCGCAATGTAAAACAGATGTTGAGACTCTAGAAAGAGTGCAGAGAAGAGCAACAGAGATGATTAGGGGACTGGAGGCTAAAGCATATAAGGAACGGCTGCTGGAATTGGGTATGTCTAGTTCAGTGATGGCGAACCTTTTAGAGACCGAGTGCCCAAACTGCAACCCAAAACCCACTTATGCATCATCGGGTGCCGGGTGGGTGTGGCCCATTGGGTGGGCGTGGCTGCGGTGGTAACGGCAGACTGGGTGGGATTAAAAAGATCAATCAATCAATTCCAACTTTGCAAAATCTTTTTTTTTCTCCGCGAGAAGTTGAAATTGACTGACTGATTGAACCTTTTATTTTTTGCACGTGGCGGTGGAGGCCTAAAGCGAAAAGCTTTTATAAAACCCAGCTGAAGGGCTAGGACTGGGGCGACAGCACGTGTGCCCACAAAGAGGGCTCTGGCACCCGTGCCATAGGTTCGCCACCACTGGTATAGTTTAATGAAGAGAACGACGAGGGGGGGGGGGGACATGATAGCAGTGTCCCAATCTCTCAGGGGCTGCAACAAAGAAGAGGGAGTCAAGCTATTCTCCAAGGCGCCTGAAGGCAGGACAAGAAGCAACGGATGGAAACTAAGCAAGGAGAGAAGCAACCTGGAACTAAGGAGAAACTTCCTGACAGTGAGAACAATTAACCAGTGGAACCACCTGCCTCCAGAAGCGGTGAATGCTCCAACGCTGGATGTTTTTAAGAAGAGACTGGACAGCCATTTGTCCGAAATGGTATAGGGTTTCCTGCCTGAGCAGGGGGTTGGACTAGATGACCTCCAAGGTCCCTTCCAACTTTATTATTATTATTATTATTATTATTATTATTATTATTATTACTAACAATTACAATTATAATTATCTCCCAGAATTATTATTATTATTACCAGGGCACAAAGTGTGGATATAGCTATGTGTTGTTGTTAGTATATCACCTCCTTCCTTCCTTCCTTCCTTCCTTCCTTCCTTCCTTCCTTCCTTCCTTCCTTCCTTCCTTCCTTCCTTCCTCCCTCCCTCCCTCCCTCCCTCCCTCCCTCCCTTCCTGCCTCCCTCCCCTCCTCCCTCCCTCCCTCTTGTATTCTATACCTCTGAAGGTCTTCTGGTAATTATCACCAATGGGCAAGGCATATTCATTTCCTTCCCTCCGTCCCTCCCTCCCTCCCTATTTCCTTTCGACCTATCCTTTCCTCCCTCCCTCCATCCCTCGTATTCTATGTCCCCAAGGAGCGAGGTATATTCACTGGCATAATATGCCAATTGGAGTAGAGTTTGGGAAAGAAGCAGTATTAATTCTGTTAAAAATCTTAATTGCACTTCTTGAAAACTCAAACGGATCAAAGTTTCCAGAAGTTTGGAAAGTACCCCAAATGGCTGGAGGCTTTCTTGAACAAGCCATGGTGTCATTGTGCTGTCACCGTGAAAACGGAAAGGCTGGATGGGATTTGGACAAGAAAGGAAGACAAGACGGAACGCCATGATGATCGCTTTATTAAGACTAATCGACTGAATGAGCAAAATGTCGATTCTTCTCAAAGATGAAAATTAGAGAAAACAGAAGCGCCAGGAAAGGCCTCCGTGTATGTCAAGGAACAATTTCAGAAACTCAGAAAATGCGAATTTAGAGACTCTATGACCGATTTGAGTGAGACTCATTGCAGATTTGCTCGTCGAAGCTCATAGTATCCCCATGATAGGATGTGATTTTAAAGTAGCAGATTACCTGGAAGGGAATGAAAAGAAAACAGCATTGGAACGGACTCTAGAGGTCTTCTAGTCCAACCCCCTGCTCAGGCAGGAGACCCTGAGCCATTTTAGACAAACGTTTGACCAATCTCTTAAAAGCCTCCAGTGACGGAGCACCCACAACTTCTAGTTGCAAGCTGTTCCGCTGGTTAATTGTTCTCACTGACAGGAAATGTCTCCTTAATTCCAGGTTGCTTCTCTCCTTGATGAGTTTCCATCCGTTGCTTCTTCTCCTGCCTGCAGGTGCTTTGGAGAATAGGTGACCCCCCCACCCCGTCTTCTTTGGGGCAGCCCCTCATATAGCAAACTCTATCATCAGATCACTTCTAGTCTTTTGAATTGAAATCGCCCATGAAAATAATTGAAATCAGCTTTACAGAGGGGGCTGCTGAGCTCAGACCAGGCAGGTGTTTTTTTATCAATGAAACTGCAAATATATGATCGGAATTTGGCATCTCAACTCACCTGCCGATTGCCTGCAAATTGAGGACATTGCTGGATATTCCTATATGCCATTGTGGTACCGGGCCTCCTTATACATGCAGTTTCCACCAACACGACAGTAAAAAGGTACACGTTGGGAAAATTCACCTGGATTTTAAAATAAGTAGCATCACCTTTTAATTCATTGGAAAACATGATCAGCCTCGTGGGTTGCAAAGCGGAAAGGGACGTTATGCCTCGAGAGCAGCAAAAACATCAGTTCAAGAGGAAATATTTCTGCATCGGATACCAACGGCAGAAAACCATGTCCTTGGCGTCCAGGATAACAGTCCCACCCGTAGAGCCCCCCCCCCCAGCTCCCCCCAGCCCCCGCAAACCCTTCTATTGTTTACAGAGCAATCCCAAGTCCTTTGGTTGCTTCACGGACACAACGAGGCTGCCCCCCCACAACTCCCCCCCCCAGACACACTTCTGCAATAACTGTTCAGGTATAAAGAGTCAGGCCCCTCCTGTCCACGATCCACAGTACCTTCCTGGGAAGACTCCCCCCCCCAACTGCCTCCCCTCCCTCAATTCCCTTCCACTGTACCTTCGAGTAACTCCGAATCGTTTGGCTACTCCAAGGCTGCCCCCCCATCCCCGCAAAAACTCTCTCCTAGCCCCAGACACACACCGGTGAACCGGCGTACACAACTCGCAGCTTTTTAAAATAGGTGAGAGTGGCTTGTCGGTGGTTGTTGTATTTCTGCACGGCAAAAGCCGCAGCCTGCTGCACCTTCGCATCTGAGGGGCGCAATTCGACAAGATCCTGGGGCACCCCCAGAGGCAGCATCAGGAGGGCGCAGAGAAGGGAGGGGACTGGCATCTGGGAGTGCATCATGGGGCTGTCGAGAGAGAGAGATAGAAGGAATCTGGCAGGCACGGACCCAAAGCGAGTAATCCCAACAGTCAGCCTGGAGCACAACGCTCTGCCGGAGCCTCAGGTGGCAGGGGATCTTACCTGTGTAGAGGCCACGCCCATTCTCCAGATGTCCCGCCCCTGTGGCTGGCCCGTCTCCCCTGCCCAGGTTCTCGCCACCTCCCCATCCCCTGGGTCCCCCCTCTCCCCTGCGGAGGTTAGACTGACATCGTGGGGGGGGGGGAATGAGGAGTTACTGCTGAAACGAAGAGCAACAAGGGTGATTGGGGGGCTTCTGGAGAATGTGGCATCCAGTTTTGGTCACCACGTTACAAAAAAGTTGTTGAGATTTTGAGAAAAGTGCAGAGAAGAGCAACTCAAAGGCCTGCAGACAAAAAACGTGAAGAACGGTTGCAGGATATGAGTTTGGCCAGTCTAGAGAAAAGAATGGGAAAAGGGGGGACATAATGGCTGTATTTCAATATTTGAGGGGCTGCCACAGAGAAGAAGGGCTCGACCTGTTCTCCAAAGGTCAGAGGGCAGGACAAGAAGGAGTGAATGGAAGCTAATCCAGGAGTGAAGCAACCTGGAATTAAAGAGAAACTTCCCCACAGTGAGGACAATTAACCAGCGGAACAGCTTGTCACCAGAAGGTGTGGGTGCTCCATCATTGGAGGCTTTTAAGAAAAGACTGGACAGCCACCTATCTGAAAGGGTACAGGATCTCCTGCTTGAGCAGGAGGTTGGACTAGAAGACCTCCAAGGTCCCTTCCGGCTCTATTCTAATTGACCCCCAAAGGGAATCAGATTGGACCATTGATCACATCGCCCAGTCAGTGCTTCCCACGCCCCATAAATGACTTAGGAAGCATGGAAAGCATCTTTCCAGAAAGAACAGAGTGGACTGCTGTTCCCTGATGCGATGGAGGAGATCGGGAAACTGCAGCAGGCTTGGATGAACACCTGCTCAGAGGTTTTGACCTGGCATTGGGCGCCCACGGAGACAGGCCCCAAATCCCTGTTAATGCAGCCTCTAGCTAGAAAAACAGGAAAGTCCACCTGTGGGACAATCACTCTCTGGAGGACGGAGAATCGCCCTAGACACGCAGCCTCGGATTGCCTTGGCTTTTTTGGCAGCTGATCACGCCCCATAAATGACTTAGGAAGCATGGAAAGCATCTTTCCAGAAAGAACAGAGTGGACTGCTGTTCCCTGATGCGATGGAGGAGATCGGGAAACTGCAGAAGGCTTGGATGAACGCCCGCTCAGAGGTTTTGATTGTTCCCCCCCCCCCAGCATTGAGCAGCCACTGAGACAGCCCCACAAATCCCTGTTAATGCAGCCTCTGGTTACAAAAACAGGAAAGTCCACCTGTGGGACAACCACCCTCTGGAGGATGGAGAATCGCCCTAGACACGCAGCCTCGGATTGCCTTGGCTTTTTTGGCAGCTGCAGCACCCTGCTGGCTCATATTCCAGTGATATGAGGGCTTGAGTGATCTTCGTGTTTCTGATTATTTTTAAAAGGATTTTAAGAAGTGTTTGGACAGCCATTTGTTCAGAATGGAATAAGGTCTCTGGCTTGAATAGTGGGTTGGACTTTTCAACCTTTTCACCCATTGTACCACTTTTAGGGTATGGCAACATCCGAGTAGCACCAGTCGCAAGGTGTCAAAAACTTGATGACCAAAAAAAATAAGAAAGAAAGAAAAAAGAAAAAGTGATAAAGTACAAGTAGTCCTCGACTTACAACAATGCGCTTAGTGACTGTTCGAAGTTACAATGGCACTGAAAAAAGTGCCTCCCAAGCCACAGCCGAGCAAGACGCCTGCCCGCCCAGCGGCGCTCTTCCTCATGGTTGTGAGCATTTCTGTTCAGGATTGGCAGCGGGAGTGGGGTGAGGGAGTGTTTGGTTTTTATTCCCCCCCATCTGTTGGGTGGTTGCAGCAGGTATTGGTCACTTGACATGACGCTGGGACACTGTGACCGTCATAAATATGAATCAGTTGCCACGCATCTGAATGTAAATCACAAGACCCTGGTGATGCTGCAACATTCCAGCTGATCGGTGCTTCTTCTGGGCTCAGCAGACGCGCCAGGATCAGCGCCGAGCTCCAACTGGAGCCTGGTGCTAATCCTGGTGCTTCCGCTGAGTCCTGACAGCCCTGAAGAAGGCCGATCAGCTGGAAAGCAGCACTGATCCTCGCGCTTCCGCTGAGCCCCGACAGCCCTGCAGCTCCAGCCGTCTCTCGCTCAGGCTTGTGCGGTGCTGCCACCGGTTCAGCTCATTGCCTTCCCCTGCTACCACTTTTCTTGGATGGTCACGTACCACCTGCCAGGTGCCAATGTACCACAGGTGGTACCCGTACCACTGGTTGGAAAGCCCTGGACTAGATGACCTCCAAGTTCCCTTCCAATTCTGTTATTCTGTTCTTGAAATGCATTAATGGCGGGATAGAATCAAGGACACGTGAAGTGTTAATACCGCTTTATAATGGCTCGGTAAGTGCACACAAATAGTACTCCACCTATGACCACAATTGAGCCCAAAATTTATGTTGTTAAATGAGACATCTATTAAGTGAGTTTTGCCTCATTTTACAACCTGTCTTACCACAGTTGTTAAGCGAATCACTGCAGTTGTTAAGTAACCCTGCAGTTGTTGAGAAACCCGTTGATAAGCGAATCTGGCTTCCCCCGTTGACTTGGCATGTCAGAAGGTCACAAAATGGATCACATGACCCCAGGACTCTGCAACCGTCATAGGTACGAGTCGGTTGTCAAGCATCATGTGAGCATGGGGATGCTGCAACAGTCAGAAGGGTGAAAAATGGTCATAAGGATTAAAACATGTACAAATTATACAGAGCTTGCCCAGAACATTAATTGCGTCCTGCCCTGAGGCCCTCAAGTCTACGCTGAAAAATGTGGAGTAGACAGCATCACCACCAGATGGATCCGTAGCTGGCTGACTGGCCGTACTCAGCGTGTGGTCCTCAATGGAACCGCATCTACATGGAGGGAAGTGTGTAGTGGGGTGCCCCAGGGCTCTGTTCTGGGCCCAGTGCTCTTCAACATCTTCATCAACAATTTGGACGAGGGGATAGATGGGGAACTCATCAAATTTGCGGACGACACCAAGCTGGCAGGAATAGCCAACCCTCCAGAAGACAGGCTTAAGATACAGGAGGATTTGGACAGACTTGAACACTGGGCGCTATCTAACAAAATGAAATTCAGTGGTGAAAAAAGTAAGGTTCTACATTTAGGCAAGAAAAACCAAATGCAGAGGTATAGTCTAGGGCAGGGGTAGGCAACCTTGGCTCTTTTATGACTCGTGGACTTCAACTCCCAGAATTCCTGAGCCAGCATGGCTGGCTCAGGAATTCTGGGAGTTGAAGTCCACGAGTCATAAAAGAGCCAAGGTTGCCTACCCCTGGTCTAGGGGGTACCTTGCTCAATAGTAGTAACTGTGAGAGGGACCTTGGAGTCCTAGTGGACAATCACCTAAATATGAGCCAGCCGTGTGCTGCAGCTGCCAAAAAAGCCAACACAGTGCTAGGCTGCATTAACAGAGGACTAGAATCAAGATCACGTGAAGTATTAATACCATTTTACAATGCCTTGGTAAGGCCACAGTTGGAATACTGCATCCAGTTTTGGTCACCATGATGTAAAACAGATGTTGAGACTCTAGAAAGAGTGCAGAGAAGAGCAACAGAGATGATTAGGGGACTGGAGGCTAAAGCATATAAGGAACGGCTGCTGGAATTGGGTATGTCTAGTTCAGTGATGGCGAACCTTTTAGAGACCGAGTGCCCAAACTGCAACCCAAAACCCACTTATGCATCGTCGGGTGCCGGGTGGGTGTGGCCCATTGGGTGGGTGTGGCCCATTGGGTGGGTGTGGCTGCAGTGGTAACGGCAGACTGGGTGGGACTAAAAAGTCCAATCAATCAATTCTCTGCGAGAAGTTGAAATTGACTGACTGATTGAACCTTTTTTTTTTGCACATGGCAGCGGAAGCCTAAAGCAAAAAGATTTTATAAAACCCAGCTGAAGGCCTAGGACTGGGGCGATGGCGCGCGTGCCCACAGAGAGGGCTCTGAGTGCTGCCTCTGGCACCCGTGCCATAGATTCGCCACCACTGGTCTAGTTTAATGAAGAGAATGAGGGGGGGGGCAGGATAGCAGTGTTCCAATATCTCAGGGGCTGCCAGAAAGAAGAGGGAGGGAGTCAAGATATTCTCCAAGGCGCCGGAAGGCAGGACAAGAACGAACGGATGGAAACTAAGCAAGGAGAGAAGCAACCTGGAACTAAGGAGAAACTTCCTGACAGTGAGGACAATTAGCCAGTGGAACAACCTGCCTCCAGAAGCAATAAATGCTCCAACGCTGGAAGTTTTTAAGAAGAGACTGGACAGCCATTTGTCCGAAATGGTATAGGCCTGAGCAGGGAGTTGGACTAGATCAGCGGTTCTCAACCTATGGGTCGCGACCCCATTTGGGGTCGATCGACCTCTTTTATGGGGTCGCCAAAGGTGGCGATCCGCCATTTTGTCCCCTCCGGGGGCGCGCTGCGCCTCCGGGGGGGCGGTGCCGCGCACGCGCGCTGCGCGTGCCGGCGGCGGCACGCCTCTGGGGGGCGCCGCCGTGCATGCGCGCTGCGTGTGGGGGCGGCGGCGCGCCTCCGGGAACGCCGCCGCACATGTGCGCCACGCGCGGGGGGGGCGCCCCCATGCGCGCCGTGCGCGGGGGCGCCACCGCGCATGCGCGCTGTGCGCGGGGGCCCCCGCCCCCATGCGCGCCGCGCGCGGGGGGTGCCGCCGCGCATGCGCACCGCGCGGGGGGGGGGCGCCCCCATGCGCGCCGCCGCCGCGCATGCGCATAACCTTTGTGTGACGGGGTCGCCGTCACACAAAGGTTAAGAACCGCTGGACTAGATGACCTCTAAGGTCCCTTCCAACTTTATCATCATCATCATCATCATCATCAATAATAACAATTATAATTATCTCCCAGAATTATTATTACCAGGGCACAAAGAGTGGATATAGCTATGTGTTCTTGTTAGTATATCACCTCCTTCCTTCCTTCCTTCCTTCCTTCCTTCCTTCCTTCCTTCCTTCCTTCCTTCCTTCCTTCCTTCCTCCCTCCCTCCCTCCCTCCCTCCCTCCCTCTTGTATTCACTTCCTTCCCTCCTTCCCTCCCTCCCTCCCCATTTCCTTTCAACCTATCCTTTCCTCCCTCCCTCCCTCCCTTTCTTATTCTGTGTCCCCAAGGAGCTAGGCATGTTCACTGGCATAATATGCCAATTGGAGTAGAGTTTGGGAAAGAAGCAGTATTAATTCTGTTAAAAATCTTAATTGCACTTCTTGAAAACTGTCAAACGGATCAAACTTTCCAGAAGTTTGGAAAGTACCCCAAATGGCTGGAGGCTTTCTTGAACAAGCCATGGTGTCATTGTGCTGTCGCCGTGAAAACGGAAAGGCTGGATGGGATTTGGACAAGAAAGGAAGACAAGACGGAACGCCATGATGATCGCTTTATTAAGACTAATCGACTGAATGAGCAAAATGTCGATTCTTCTCAAAGATGAAAATTAGAGAAAACAGAAGCGCCAGGAAAGGCCTCTGTGTATGTCAAGGAACAATTTCAGAAACTCAGAGATGGCGATGTTCGGGACTCCATTGCACCTCTCTGTCAAGAGAATCAAGGCACATTTGGACATCCAAGCTCATAGTATCCCCATGATAAGATGTGATTTTAAAGTAGCAGGTTACCTGGAAGGGAATGAAAGAGAAAAACAAATTTGGAAGGGACTCTAGAGGTCTTCTAGTCCAACCCCCTGCTCAGGCAGGAGACCCTGAACCATTCTAGGCAAGCGTTTGTCCAATCTCTTCTTAAAAGCCTCCAGTGATGGAGCACCCACAACTTCTAGTTGCAAGCAGTTCCACTGGTTAATTGTTCTCACTGACAGGAAATGTCTCCTTAATGCCAGGTTGCTTCTCTCCTTGATGAGTTTCCATCCGTTGCTTCTTCTCCTGCCTGCAGTTGCTCTGGAGAATAGGTGACCCCCCACCCCCATCTTCTTTGGGGCAGCCCCTCATATAGCAAACTCGATCATCAGATCACTTCTAGTCTTTTGAATTGAAATCGCCCATGAAAATAATTGAAATCCGCTTTACAGAGGGGGCCGCCGACTCAGACCAGGCAGGTGTTTTTTAATCAATGAAACTGCAAATATATGATCGGAACCTGGCAGCTCAACTCACCTGCGGATGGCCTGGAAATAGAGGACATTGCTGGATCTTCACGTACGCCATTGTGGTACCGGGCCTCTTTAGACATGCAGTTTTCACCAACGCGACAGTAAGATGGTATACGTTGGGAAAATTCACCTGGATTTTAAAATAAGTAGCATCACCTTTTAATTCATTGGAAAACATGATCAGCCTCATCGGTTGCAAGGCGGAAAGGGACGTTATGCCTCGAGAGCAGCAAAAACATCGTTTCAAGAGGAAACATTTCTGCATCGGATACCAACGGCAAAAACCCATGTCCTTGGCGTCCAGGATAACAGTCCCTCCCTTAGAGCCCCCCCTCAGCTCCCCCCAGCCCCCCCAAACTCTTCTATTGTTTACAGAGCAATCCCAAGTCCTTTGCCTGCTTCACGGACACAACGAGGCTGCCCCCCCCTGCAATTCTCCCCCCCCCCGACACACTTCTGCAATAACTGTTTAAGTATGAACAGTCAGGCCCCTCCTGTCCACGTCCACAGTACTTCCTGGGAAGACTCCCCCCCCCCAAACTGCCTCCCCTCCCACAATTCCCTTCCACTGTACCTTCTAGTAACTCCGAATCGTTTGGCTACTCCAAGGCTGCCCCCCCATCCCCACAAAAACTCCCTCCTAGCCCCAGACACACACCGGTGATTGAGCGTACACAACTTGCAGCTTTTTAAAATAGGAGGGAGCGTCTTGTTGGTCGTTGTTGTATTCCTGCACGGCAAAGGCTGCAGCCTGCTGCACCCCCTGATCTGAGAGGCGCAATTCGACAAGACCCTGGGGCACCCCCAGAGGCAGCATCAGGAGGGCGCAGAGAAGGGACTGGACTGGCATCTGGGAGTGCATCATGGGGCTGTTGAGAGAGAGATAGAGGGCAGGCACGGGTGCAAAGCGAGCAATCCGAACAGTCAGCCTGGACCGCAACGCTCTGCGGGAGCCTCAGGTGGCAGGGGATCTTACCTGTGCAGAGGCCACGCCCATTCCCCAGAAGCCCCGCCCCTGTGGCTGGCCCATCTCCCCTGCCCAGGTGCTCAGAGCCTCCCCATCCCCTGGGTCCCCCCTCTCCCCAGCTGAGGTTAGGCTGACATCGTGGGAGGGGGGAATGAGGAGTTCCTGCTCAAGCGAAGAGCAACAAGGGTGATTGGGGGGCTTCTGGAGAATGTGGCATCCAGTTTTGGTCACCACGTTACAAAAAAGTTGTTGAGATTTTGGGAAAATTGCAGAGAAGAGCAACTCAAAGGCCTGCAGACAAAAAACGTGAAGAACGGTTGCAGGATATGGGTTTGGCCAGTCTAGAGAAAAGAATGGGAAAAGGGGGGACATAATGGCTGTATTTCAATATTTGAGGGGCTGCCACAGAGAAGAAGGGCTCGACCTGTTCTCCAAAGGTCAGAGGGCAGGACAAGAAGGAGTGAATGGAAGCTAATCCAGGAGTGAAGCAACCTGGAATTAAAGAGAAACTTCCCCACAGTGAGGACAATTAACCAGCGGAACAGCTTGTCACCAGAAGGTGTGGGTGCTCCATCACTGGAGGCTTTTAACAAAAGACTGGACAGCCACCTATCTGAAAGGGTATAGGATCTCCTGCTTGAGCAGGAGGTTGGACTAGAAGACCTCTAAGGTCCCTTCCGGCTCTATTCTAATTGACCCCCAAAGGGAATCAGATTGGACCATTGATCGCATCGCCCAGTCAGCGCTTCCCACGCTCCATAAATGACTTAGGAAGCATGGAAAGCATCTTTCCAGAAAGAACAGAGTGGACTGCTGTTCCCTGATGCGATGGAGGAGATCGGGAAACTGCAGCAGGCTTGGATGAACACCTGCTCAGAGGTTTTGACCTGGCATTGGGCGCCCACGGAGACAGGCCCCAAATCCCTGTTAATGCAGCCTCTGGCTAGAAAAACAGGAAAGTCCACCTGTGGGACAATCACTCTCTGGAGGACGGAGAATCGCCCTAGACTCGCAGCCTCGGATTGCCTTGGCTTTTTTTGGCAGCTGCAGCACCCTGCTGGCTCATATTCCAGTGATATGAGGGTTCGAGTGATATTCGTTTTTCTGATCATTTTTAAAAGGATTTTAAGAAGTGTTTGTACAGCCATTTGTTCAGAATGGAATAGGTTCTCCAGCTTGAATAGTGGGTTGGACTAGATGACCTCCAAGGTCCCTTCCAACATTATTATTTTTATCATCATCATCATCATCATCATCAATAATAACAATTATAATTATCTTCCAGAATTATTATTATTATTACCAGGGCACAAAGGGTGGATATAGCTTTGTGTTGTAGTTAGTATATCACCTCCTTCCTTCCTTCCTTCCTTCCTTCCTTCCTTCCTTCCTTCCTTCCTTCCTTCCTTCCTTCCTTCCTTCCTTCCCTCCCTCCCTCCCTCCCTTCCTTCCTTCCTTTCTTCCTTCCTTCCTTCCTTCCAGCCTCTCTCCCTCTTCTATTCACTTCCTTCCCTCCTCCCCTCTCCCTCTCTCCCTCCTTTTCAACCTATATCTCTTTTGTCCTTCCCTCCTTCCTTCCTTCCTTCCTTCCTTCCTTCCTTCCTTCCTTCCTTCCTTCCTTCCTTCTTCCCTCCTCCCTCCCTTCCTCCCACTTCCTTTCAACCTATCCTTTCCTCTCTCCCCCCCTCCCTCCCTCTCGTATTCTGTGTCCCCAAGGGGCTAGGCATGTTCACTGGCATAATATGCCAATTGGACTAGAGTTTGGGAAAGAAGCAGAATTAATTCTGTTAAAAATCTTAATTGCACTTCTTGAAAACTGTCAAATGGATCAAAGTTTCCAGAAGTTTGGAAAGTACCCCAAATGGCTGGAGGCTTTCTTGAACAAGCCATGGTGTCATTGTGCTGTCACCATGAAAACGGAAAGGCTGGATGGGATTTGGACAAGAAAGGAAGACAAGACGGAACGTCATGATGATCGCTTTATTAGGACTAATCAACTGATTTAGCAAAATGTCGATTCTTCTCAAAGATGAAAATTAGAGAAAACAGAAGCGCCAGGAAAGGCCTCCGTGTATGTCAAGGAACAATTTCAGAAACTCAGAGATGGCGATGTTCGGGAGTCCATTGCACATTTGTGTCAATAGAATCAAGGCACATTTGGACGTCCAAGCTCATAGTATCCCCATGATAAGATGTGATTTTAAAGTAGCAGTTTACCTGGAAGGGAATGAAAGAGAAAAACAAATTTGGAAGGGACTCTAGAGGTCTTCTAGTCCAACCCCCTGCTCAGGCAGGAGACCCTGAACCATTCTAGGCAAGCGTTTGTCCAATCTCTTCTTAAAAGCCTCCAGTGATGGAGCACCCACAACGTCTGGTGGCAAGCAGTTCCACTGGTTAATTGTCCTCACTGACAGGAAATTTCTCCTTAATGCCAGGTTGCTTCTCTCCTTGATGAGTTTCCATCCGTTGCTTCTCCTCCTGCCTGCAGTTGCTTTGGAGAATAGGTGACCCCCCCATCTTCTTTGGGGCAGCCCCTCATATAGCAAACTCAATCATCAGATCACTTCTAGTCTTTTGAATTGAAATCGCCCATGAAAATAATTGAAATCTGCTTTACAGAGGGGGCTGCTGAGCTCAGACCAGGCAGGTTTTTTTTTTTATCAATGAAACCGCGAATATATGATCGGAATTTGGCATCTCAACTCACCTGCGGTTGGCCTGGAAATAGAGGACATTGCTGGATCTTCACGTACGCCATTGTGGTACCGGGCCTCTTTATACATGCAGTTTGCACCAACGCGATAGTAAGATGGTATACGTTGGGAAAATTCACCTGGATTTTAAAATAAGTAGCATCACCTTTTAATTCACTGGAAAACATGATCAGCCTCATCGGTTGCAAGGCGGAAAGGGACGTTATGCCTCGAGAGCCGCAAAAACATCATTTCAAGAGGAAACATTTCTGCATCGGATACCAACGGCAAAAACCCATGTCCTTGGCGTCCAGGATAACAGTCCCTCCCTTAGAGCCCCCCCCCCAGCTCCCCCCAGCCCCCCCAAACTCTTCTATTGTTTACAGAGCAAATCCAAGTCCTTTGGCTGCTTCACAGACACAACGAGGCTGCCCCCCCCTGCAATTCTCCCCCCCCCCACGACACACTTCTGCAATAACTGTTTAAGTATGAACAGTCAGGCCCCTCCTTTCCACGTCCACAGTACCTTCCTGGGAAGACCCCTCCCCAAAGTGCCTCCCCTCCCTCAGTTCCCTTCCACTGTACCTTCGAGTAACTCCACTCCGAATCGTTTGGCTACTCCAAGGCTGCCCCCCCCCCATCCCCAGAAAAACTCCCTCCTAGCCCCAGACACGCACCGGTGATTGAGCGTACACAACTCGCAGCTTTTTAAAAAAGGAGGGAGCGTCTTGTCGGCCGTCGTTGTATTCCTGCACGGCAAAGGCTGCGGCTTGCTGCACCCCCTGATCTGAGAGGCGCAATTCGACAAGACCCTGGGGCATCCCCAGAGGCAGCATCAGGAGGGCGCAGAGAAGGGACCGGACTGGCATCTGGGAGTGCATCATGGGGCTGTTGAGAGAGAGAGAGAGAGAGAGAGAGAGGGAATCTGGCAGGCACGGACGCAAAGCTAGCAATCCCAACAGTCAGCCTGGACAGCAACGCTCTGCTGGAGTCTCAGGTGGCAGGGGATCTTACCTGTGCAGAGGCCACGCCCATTCCCCAGAAGCCCCGCCCCTGTGGCTGGCCCATCTCCCCTGCCCAGGTTCTCACCACCTCCCCATCCCCAGGGTCCCCCCTCTCACCTGCGGAGGTTAGACTGACATCGTGGGAGGGGGGAATGAGGAGTTACTGCTCAACGAAGAGCAACAAGGGTGATTGGGGGGCTTCTGGAGAATGTGGCATCCAGTTTTGGTCACCATGTTACAAAAAAGTTGTTAAGAATTTGGGCAAAGTGCAGAGAAGAGCAACTCAAAGGCCTGCAGACAAAAAACATGAAGAACGGTTGCAGGATTTGGGTTTGGCCAGTCTAGAGAAAAAAAGGGGAAAGGGGGGGACATGATGGCTGTATTTCAATATTTGAGGGGCTGCCACAGAGAAGAAGGGCTCGACCTGTTCTCCAAAGGGTCAAAGGGCAGGACAGGAAGGAGTGAATGGAAGCTAATCCAGGAGTGAAGCAACCTGGAATTAAAGAGAAACTTCCCCACAGTGAGGACAATTAACCAGCGGAACAGCTTGTCACCAGAAGGTGTGGATGCTCCATCACTGGAGGCTTTTAAGAAAAGACTGGACAGCCACCTATCTGAAAGGATACAGGATCTCTTGCTTGAGCAGGAGGTTGGACTAGAAGACCTCTAAGGTCCCTTCCGGCTCTATTCTAATTGACCCCAAAAGGGAATCAGATTGGACCATTGATCGCATCGCCCAGTCAGTGCTTCCCACGCTCCATAAATGACTGAGGAAGCATGGAAAGCATTTTTCCAGAAAGAACAGAGTGGACTGCTGTTCCCTGATGCGATGGAGGAGATCGGGAAACTGCACAAGGCTTGGATGAACACCTGCTCAGAGGTTTTGATCTGGCATTGGGCGCCCACGGAGACAGGCCCCAAATCCCTGTTAATGCAGCCTCTGGTTAGAAAAACAGGAAAGTCCACCTGTGGGACAATCACGCTCTGGAGGATGGAGAATCGCCCTAGACACGCAGCCTGCAGCCTCGGATTGCCTTGGCTTTTTTGGCAGCTGCAGCACCCTGCTGGCTCATATTCCAGTGATATGAGGGTTTCAGTGATCTTAGTGTTTTTTTAATCATTTTTGAGAACTTTTTAATGTCCATCCATTGTTTCTTGACCTGCCCTCTGCTGCTTTGGAGCATAAGGTGACCCCCATCTTTTTTGTGGCAGCCTCTCAAACAGCAAACACCGTTATCAGGTCACCTCCAGTGTTTTGAATTGAAATCACCCATGAAAATAATTAAAGTCTGCTTTACAGAGGGGGCTGCTGAGGTTAGACAAGGCAGGTTTTATCCCTTTTTAATCCGCAAATATATACTCGGAATGTGGCATGTAAACTCACTTGCATATACCCTAGAGCAGTGGTTCTGAACCTTTTTAATGCCGCGACCCCCAACCGGTCGCAAGTAGAGGACTACTCAACCGGTCATAAGTCGAGGACTACTCAACGGGTGCAGCACCGTTTGCAGACTTCGACTTTTGGCGGGCTCAGCAGGGCAGAGACAGCCTGGACAATTCCTATTGGCTTTTGAAAGCCAATAGAATTAGACTCTATTCAAGAGAGTCTATTCTATTGGCTTTCAAAAGCCAATAGAATAAAAGGGAGGAGCACAGCTAAGGAAAAGGGGGGAAAAATGGCGGACTGCGTTGTTTGGCGACCCCCTTGAAATGGTCGTTCGAGCCCAAATGGGGTCCCGACCCACAGGTTGAGAACCACTGTCCTAGAGGTTCTTTACATTGCTGGATCTCCTTAAATGTCATTGTCTTACTGGTCCTCTTTTTACCTGCTGTTTTCACCATCCGCACAGTAAGATGGTATTCGACCCCAGTAACCACCTGGATCTTAAAATAAGTACATGGCATTTTAATTAGTTAGAAAACACAATCGGCTTCATTGGTTGCAACCAGGAAAGGACTTTATGCCTTGAGAGCAGCAAGAACAAAAGACCAAGAGGAAATTTTTCTCTAACAGATAGAAACGGCAGAACATCATGTCCTTTGGGTCCACGATCACAATCCCTTCCCTACAACACCCCCTAAAGTCCCTCCAGCCCCCCAAACTCTTCTACTGTTTCCAGAGCAATTCTGAGTCCTTTGCCTACTCCAAGGACCCAATAGGTGGTCCCCCCCCAAATACTCTCCCCCCCCCCAGACACTTACATGCAATAACTGTTCAGATATAAACAGGTCTTTTCTGTCCACAATACCTCCCTGCAGAAACTTCCTGACCGTGAGAACAATCAACCCATGGAACAGAAGTCGCCTTCAGATGTTGTGGGAGTTTCCTAACTGGAAGCTTTGAAGAACAGTCTGGACTGCCATTGTTGGATATAGTGCAGGGCAGGGCTTTTCAACCAGTAGTATGGGTACCACCTGTGGTACATTGGCACCTGGCAGGTGGTACGCGACCATCCTAGGAAAGTGGTAGTAGGGAGGGGAATGAGCTGAACCGGTGGCAGCACCGCACAAGCCTGAGCGAGAGACGGCTGGAGCTGCAGGGCTGTCGGGGCTCAGCAGAAGTCCAGGATCAGTGCCGCTTTCCAGCTGATTGGCGCTTCTTCGGGGCTGTCAGGGCTCAGCGGAAGCGCCAGGATCAGCGCCAGGCTCCAGCTGGAGCTCAGCGCTGATCCTGGAGCTTCTGCTGAGCCCCGAAGAAGCACCGATCAGCTGGAATGTTGCAGCCTCTCCAGGGTCTTGTGATTTACATTCAGATGCTTGGCCACCGATTCATATTTATGACGGTCACAGTGTCCCAGGGTCATGTGAAGTGACCAAAACCTGCTGCAACCACCCAGCAGATGGGGGGGAATAAAAACTAAACACCCCCCACCCCACCCCCGCTGCCAATCCTCAACAGAAATGCTCACAACAATGAAAACCTCGGACAGGTGGGCAGGTGTCTTGCTCGGCTGTGGCTTGGGGGGCACTTTTTTCGGCGCCATTGTAACTTCGAACAGTCACTAAGCAAACTGTTGTAAGTCGAGGACTATCTGTACTTTATAGCTTTTTTCCCTTTTTTTTTGGTTATCAAGTTTTTGATACCTTGATAGGCGACTGGTGGCACTCGGATGTTGTCATCTCCTAAAAGTGGTACCATGGGTGAAAAGGTTGAAAAGCCCTGGTGTAGGGTCTCCTGCTTGGGTGAGGGGTTGGACCAGATGACCTTCCAAGGCCCCTTCCAACTCTGTTATTATAAATTGTCTCCCATCCCTCCCATTCCAGCCCCACTTCACCCCGTGGCCCCCTCCTCACCAGCAGCCCCCCCAAAGGAGAATCGCCCCCAGGTGTGGCCTGCCCGGAGCAGCGCAGCCAAGGACATGGCAGCGGGCAGCAAGGGCAAGACTCCGCGCTCGTACCCCGTTGCACACAGATGATGCTGTGGGGCACAGGCGGAGGTCGTGGCCACCATGGGGCAGCTGGGGCACCTGGACGATCTGCTGCGGCCAGCCATGGAGGAGGTGGGTGGTCCTGCAGGTGGGAGGTTTTGGGGCACTTGGTCTCTAAAAGGTTCACCATCACTGGTGTAGAGTCTCCTGCTTGGGCCTGGGGGGTTGGACTAAATGACCTAGAAGTTCCCTTCCATCTCTGTTGTTCTGTATTCATTTTGGCCTGGACAAGGGGGGACATGATAGCAGTATTCCAATATCTCAGGGGCTGCCACAAAGAAGAGGGAGTCAAGCTATTTTCCAAAGCACCTGAAGGCAGGACAAGAAGCAACGGGTGGAAGCTGATCAAGGAGAGAAGCAACCTAGAACTACGGAGAAACTTCCTGACAGTGAGAACAATTAACCAGTGGAACAACCCGCCAACAGAAGCAGTGAATGCTCCAACACTGGAAGTTTTTAAGAAGAGACTGGACAGCCATTTGTCCGAAATGGTGTAGGGTTTCCTGCCTGAGCAGGGGGTTGGACTAGATGACCTCCAAGGTCCCTTCCAACTTTACTGCTATTACTATGACTATATCACCACAAAATGGTCTGTGTTTGCGTTTGTAAGTTGGCTTTAATTCAGAGACTTGGATCTGTCGTAAGTTCCAGTCTAGTCAAAAGAAGGTGGAGGGATAACATGATGGCAGTCTTCCATTATTTGAGGAGCTGCCACAAGGAAGGTGTGTGTGTGTGGGGGGTGTCAATTTATTTTTCAAAGGCAGGACAAGAAACAAGGAATGGAAACTAATCCAGGAGTGAAGCAACCTGGAATTAATGAGAAACTTCCTCACAGTGAGGACAGTTAACCAGAGGAACAGCCTGCCACCAGAAGTTGCGGGTGCTTCATTACTGTTTTAAGAAAAGACTGGACAGCCACCTGTCTGGAATGGTGTAGGGCAGTGGTGGCGAACCTATGGCACGCCGGCACTCAGAGCCCTCTCTGTTGGCCCGCGTGCCGCCGCCGCCAACAGCAGGTCCGTCAGGCTGCCACCGCTGCCCGGAGCAAGCGCCCCGCCCAGCACAGAGGAGGCAAAGGGGCCGACTAGCAAACACGAGTAGAGGTGGTAGAGCAGAGGTCACCAACCATTGTCGATTGGTTGACTGGAAGAAAAGGGAGGGGGAAGCATTTTACATGCATGCACATGCACGCACAGGGCCGCGAGCACGCACGCATTGCAAATGGGGCGGGGTTGGGGCCTGCATGATGCTCACTGCCCCATTCTTGCGTGGTGCAGCTCCTTGAATCTGCACCCCACGGTGCGGCAGTGGCTGATTTTGCGCCTTGCAGCACGGTGACCCATTTGTGCGCCGCCGGTTTTACGTGCCACAGGCGGCACTCAGAGGCACTTCCCTGCCCCCCCCCCTGAGGGCACCACAGTGCTGATGTGGCCCTGGCACTTTGCGAAAAATAAGTGGGTTTTGGGTTGCAATTTGGGCACTCAGTCTTTAAAAGGTTCGCCATCACTGGTGTAGGAGGTTGGACTGGAAGACCTCCAAGGTCCCTTCCGGATCTATTCCAATTGACCCCCAAAGGGAATCAGATCGGACCATTGATCGCATCGCCCAGTCAGCGCTTCCCACGCTCCATAAATGACTTAGGAAGCATGGAAAGCATCTTTCCAGAAAGAACAGAGTGGACTACTATTCTCTGATGCGATGGAGGAGATCGGGAAACTGCATAAGGCTTGGATGAATGCCCACTCCGAGGTTTTGACCTGGCATTCGGCGTCCATGGAGACAGGCCCCAAATCCCTGTTAATGCAGCCTCTGGTTAGAAAAACAGGAAAGTCCACCTGTGGGACAATCACGCTCTGGAGGACGCAGAATCACCCTAGACTCGCAGTCTCGGATTGCCTTGGCTTTTTTGGCAGCTGCAGCACCCTGCTGGCTCATATTCCAGTGATATGAGGGCTTGAGTGATCTTCGTGTTTTTTTAATCATTTTTGAGAACTTTTTAATGTCCATCCATTGTTTCTTGTCCTGCCCTCTGCTGCTTTGGAGCCTAGGGTGACCCCCGTCTTTTTTCTGGCAGCCTCTCAAACAGCAAACACCGTTATCATGTCACTTCCAGTGTTTTGAATTGAAATCAACCATGAAAATAATTAAAGTCTGCTTTACAGAGGAGGCTGCTGCTGCGGTCAGACAAGGCAGATTTTATCCCTTTTTAAACCGCAAATATATAATCGGAACGTGGCATGTAAACTCACTTGCGTATTCCCTAGAGCAGTGGTTCTCAACCTGTGGGTCGGGACCCCATTTGGGGTCGAACGACCATTTCACGGGGGTCACCAAACAATGCAGTCCACCATTTTTCCCCCCTTTTCCTTAGCTGTGCTCCTCCCTTTTATTCTATTGGCTTTTGAAAGCCAATAGAATAGACGCTCTTGAATAGAGTCTAATTCTATTGGCTTTCAAAAGCCAATAGGAATTGTCCAGGCTGTCTCTGCCCTGCTGAGCCTGCCAAAAGTCCCATTCTGCAAACGGTGCTGCACCAGTTGAGTAGTCCTCGACTTACGACCGGTTGAGTAGTCCTCGACTTACGACCAGTTGGGGGCCGCGGCATTAAAAAGATTGAGAATCACTGCCCTAGAGGTTCCTTACATTGCTGGATCTCCTTAAATGTCATTGTCTTACTGGTCCTCTTTTTACATGCTGTTTTCACCATCCTCACAGTAAGATGGTATTCGACCCCAGTAACCACCTGGATTTTTAAATAAGTACACGACATTTTAATTACTTAGAAAACTTGATCAGCTTCATTGGTTGCAACCTGGAAAGGACTTTATGCCTTGAGAGCTGCAAGAACAAAAGTCCAAGAGGAAATATTTCTCTAACAGATACAAACGGCAGAACATCCATTTGTTCCATTTGTTCAGAATGGACTAAGGCAGTGATGGCGAACCTTTTAGAGACTGAGTGCCCCAAAACCGCCTGTCAGAATCCAATTATATTTCATCTCTAGTTATTGACTATGGACAACCCCATTTCTGCCCTGTCTGGATTCTGTCATACGATGAAGGGGAAGGGGGGTGAGCAAAGGGACTTTATGGCCCTCACTTCCTTCGGTACAACTTCAAAAGGGACTGCATGTGGATACCACCAAAAGGACTACACATAACAATGGGGCCATCAGCTTTCATCTACTCCCCTCTGAAGTCTCCCTTATGCAGGCAGTGAGGAAAAAGGGGGTGGAAATGTAACGCCTGGGATTGTCACTGGAAGGATGGTGGGGTGGGGTTGCTGGGAACCCCTTAAAACCTTGAACTGTAGGGCTTGTCTAGAACGCCTGCAACTTGAGAAAGAAGCAATATTAATTCTGTTAAAAATCTTAATATGGGTTCTTGAAAACTGCCAAACGGATCAAACAACCACAGAGAAAGTTTCCAGAAGTTTGGAAAATAACCCAAATTGCTTCCTCATTCGGCATCTGGATGGTGAAGTTCCAGCCAGGGATGCTTTGGGATCTCTGTTGGCCTCTCCTCCTCCTCGGAGGTGGGACCGTCAGGGGTCAAAAGGACCACCTTGAAGGGCCAAGGAAAAGCCCAGGGCAGACCCTTGTTCCCCCCAGCTGGTCAGAGCAAAGTCTTCCCAGCCAGAGGCTGCCTTGAACAAGCCAGGCTGTCTTTGTGCTCCGGCTGGGAAAACGGAAAGGCTGGATGGGATTTGGACAAGAAAGGAAGACAAGTCGGAACGTCATGATGATCGCTTTATTAAGACTAATCGACTGAATTAGCAAAATGTCGATTCTTCTCAAAGATGAAAATTAGAGAAAACAGAAGCGCCAGGAAAGGCCTCTGTGTATGTCAAGGAACAATTTCAGAAACTCAGAAAATGTGAATTTTGGGCTTAAGCAAACCATTCCATTCCTGATTTGTGTCAGAAGAAGCCAGGCTTGCCGTGAACACAGCTTGCACACCGGAACTCGCTCGGCTGCTGGACACTCTCAGAATCCTTCGCCTGGGCATAATTAGGTACAGATTGTGATGTCCAAGTTCATATTTTGACGGGATGTGACTTTAAAGTAGCAGAGTAGCTGGAAGGGAATGAAAACAAAAACAGAGTTGGAAATGACCCTAGAGGTCATCTAGTGCAACCCTCTGCTCAAGTAGGAGACCCTGAACCATTCTAGATCAGGGGTTCTCATCCTTGGCAACTTTAAGACTCCCAGAATTCCTCAGCCAGGAAGTTGAAGTCCACAAGTCTTAAAGTTGCCAAGGTTGAGAACCCCTGTTCTAGACGAACGTTTGTCCAATCTCTTCGTTTTTTTTTTAAAAAAAAAATCAGGTTTTATTGGTTTTTTTAATTTTTACAACAAGGTGCTTGAGAAACAATGTGGAGATGGGTTAATCAATTATCCAATCTCTTCTTAAAAACCTCCAATGATGGAGCACCCACAGCTTCTGGAGGCAAGCAGTTCCACTGGTTAATTGTCCCCACTGTCAGGAAATTTCTCCTTAATGTCAGGTTGCTTCCCTCCTTGATGAGTTTCCATCCATTGTTTCTTCTCCTGCCTGCAGTTGCTTTGGAGAATAGGTGACACTACCCCCCCCCCCGTCTTCTTTGGGGCAGCACCTCATATAGTAAACACCATCATTTTGAATTGAAATCATTCATGAAAATAATTGAAATCTGCTTTTCAGAGGGGGCTGCTGAGCTCAGACCAGGCAAGTTTTATTAATTAAACTGCAAATATATGATTGGAACGTGGCATCTAAACTCACCTGCGGATCGCCTGGAAGTTTCTTACATTTCTGGATCTTATTATACGGCCTTGTCCTACCGGTCTTCTTTTCACATGCAGTTTTCATCAACAGAACAGTAAGATGGTATTCGACCTGAGGATCCGTCTGGATTTAAAAATAAGTACATCACCTTTTAATTAATTAGAAAACATGATCAGCCTCATCGGTTGCAAGGCGGAAAGGATGTTATGCCTTGAGAGCAGCAAAAACCTCATTTCAAGAGGAAATATTTCTGTATCAGATACCAACAGCAGAAAATCATGTCCTTGGCGTCCACGATAACAGTCCCTCCCTTAGAGCAGGGCTTTTCAACTGGTAGTACACCCGTGGTACGTTGGCACTTGGCAGGTGGTACGCGACCCTCCTAGACAAGTGTAGTGGGGGAGTGGAATGAGCTGAAGTGACACAAGCCTGAGGGAGAGGCAGCTGGAGCTTCAGGACTGTCACGGCTTGACAGAAGCCCCAGGATCTCTGCAGGGCTCCACAGATTGGCGCTTTGGGAAGCAGTTTGTAGCTGGAAGTGAACCGAAGAGAAAAGGAGGGGGAGAGAGGAGAGGATATAAAAGGAGGTGGTTTTGGTGGGAAAGCGAAAAAAGACAATAGGAAAGGAGAAGGTTATGGAGAAGGAGCTGGGGAAGGTGAGCCCAGCAAGCAGGGAGGAAAAAGACAGGGAAGAAAAAGCTGTTGCTGGAAGAAAGGTTTCCCTGGTTCATTTTTTTCCAGTCAGGAGAATGCAGTCAGTGCTGATGAAATGAAAAGCTGGGAGACGAGCATGTCAGAAAGGATGTTGGTTTACTTCGCAAGCCAATGGGTTCTGGGTCAGCTGACAGCTTGATTGGGTTACCCTAAGGATTTTTATAATTTCATAATTCAAAGGCTTGGAATATTTTAGTCCAGTGATGGCAAACCTTTCAGAGACCGAGTGCCCCAAAACAGCCCCACCTCTGGCCTGCCCCTGTTCCGCCCGTCTCCCACACTGCTTCGCCATTAGCATGCCTGCCCTCAGGGCCATCCATGGCCCCTGCAGATTGCCCAGGCAGCCCTGCAGTGCCATGGTGGCCACGCCCTCCGCCCGCCCCCCACAGTATCATCTGCCCAGCTGCCATGTGCTTGGCTGCACCCAAGGGTGACTCTCCTCCAGGGGGCCTGCTGGTGAGGAGGGGCTGTGGGGGGGGAGATGGGGCTGGGGCGACGGCGTGCGTGACCAAAGAGGGGGCTCCGGGTGCCACCTCTGGCCCCCGTGCCATAGGTTCGCCACCACTGTTTTAGTCTGTTTCACAAAGCAGTGAGTCCAAAATGTTGGTTTAAACAAATGTAATTAGCTTTACCCACTCGTCTTGAGTCTGTCTATGACTTTTAGGAAGTTTTCTCCTTAGCTAAACAGGTTTCATTTAAGGTTATTGCTTTTTGCCATTGCCAGAGCCTTTCAGTCTCTGGTTTCAACATTGTTTAAGCTAAGTAACACCTGAGGTTATTATTTGAGAGCTTGAAGCAAAAAATACTGGAGTTAGTATTTCTTTATTATGGGATGCTTTTGCGAGCCTTTCTTGCTTTGCACGTGATTCCTATGTCTTTAGGGGTACAGTGCATAAGGGAAAGGGATTCAGCCAAGGAACTGCCACCGAAGAAATTAAAACTGGTACTTTTTTTCCTTTTTTAAAAACACTTTGTAACGTTTTATTAGATTATGGAATAACATACGAAAAGACAAAAGCAAATAGTAGGACACAGTGGGGAGGAAAAAGGGGGGGAAATGAGGGGAGAAGGGAAAAAGAACAGACTTCCTCTGTTGCAGTAGAAAGAAGCATTAACACTGAACCTCAACTTTTTACATTTCCATATATTATAAACTAGACATTTCTGTAACAACAAATGAATCTAACCAGTAAAGTCCAAAATCCCCCCCCCCTTTATTTTTAGTCATCAAGTTTTTGATACCTTGCTAAGCACTGGTTGTACTTGAATATTGTCATGTCTTCAAGGTGGTACAATCTGTGAAAAGGTTTAAAAGCCCTCCCTTAGAGCACCCCCTCAGCTCCCCCCAGCCCCCCCCAACCCCTCCTATAATTTACAGAGCAATCCCAGTCCTTTGGCTGCTTCACGGACACAACGAGGCTGCCCCCCCTCCCACAACTCCCCCCCAGACACACTTCTGCAATAACTGTTCAGGCCCCTCCTGTCCACGATCCACAGTACCTTCCTGGGAAGACTCCCCCCCCAAACTGCCTCCCCTCCCTCAATTCCCTTCCATTGTACCTTCAAGTACCTCCGAATCGTTTGGTTACTCCAGGGAGCCAACGAGGCTGCCCCCCCCATCCCCATGAAAACTCCCTGCCACCCCCAGACACACACCTGTGATTTTGCCTTCAGAAGGCACAGCTTCTTAAAATAGTTGGCACTGTCATCCTGATCCTTGTTGTACTGCTCCACGGCAAAGGCCAGGGCTGTCTGCATCCCCGCATCTGTGACGGGCACGTCGGAAAGACACTTGGGCATCCCCAGGGGCAGCATCAGGAGGGCGCAGAAAAGGAAGGGGACTGGCAGCTGGGAGTGCATCATGGGGCTGGCAAGAGAGAGAGAGGGAGGCTGGCAGGCACGGAAGCCAAGCGAGCAATCCCAACAGTTGCCCTGGACCGACCTCAACGCTCTGCTGGAGCATCAGGTGGCAGGGGACCTTACCTGTGCAGAGGCCACGCCCATTCTCCAGAGGTCCCGCCCCTGTGGCTGGCCCATCTCCCCTGCCCAGGTGCACACTGCCTCCCCATCCTCTGGGTTCCCCTTCTCCCCAGCTGAGGTTAGGCTGAAGTCATGACTGTGTGTATGGGAGGAACTGCTGTGCAGGCTCCGAGGTTTTGCTTGATAAAAAAAATACGGGAAACCGGAAGTTGCCTTTAAGCTTTACGTTTTTATTCAGCTGAACAAAGACGGGCTCTTCTGAAAGAGAGAAGTCCCGAATGACAAGAAATCCTTGTATTTATTCTTTCTGATTACATAAGCAATCCACCCAGCAAAGCTGACACACATAAGATAAAGATTTCACCCAGGGAGTCTGGCACACAGTAGATTTAAAAGGGAGAAAGCAGAAGTAGCTAAAAATGTTCCCTTTGGGGTGTTTTCCTAAAGACATTGTACGTTCCCGGGTGGATTAGGACATTGGGTGTTTTCCTTGCTGTCCTTTCGTGACCCTGATCCAGGAGTCTGCAAGGGCCCAAAGTCAGCAGGGCTACCTGCAAATATTCACCATTTGATACATCCTATGCTGTCTCCTAATTCCGGGTCGACAGAATGAGGAGTTCCTGCTCAAGTGAAGAGCAGCAAAGATGATTAGGGAGCTTTGGGGGAATGTGGCATCCAGTTTTGGTCACCACGTTACAAAAAAAATGTTGAAATTTTGGAAAAAGTGCAGAGAAGAGCAACTCAAAGGCCTGCAGACAAAAAACATGAAGACCGGTTGCAGGATTTGGGTTTGGCTAGTCTAGAGAAAAAAAGGGGAAAAGGGGGGACATGATGGCTGTATTTCAATATTTGTGGGGCTGCCACAGAGAAGAGGGGCTCGACCTGTTCTCTTTGGAGAGATAGTGAATGGAAAATAATCCAGGAAAAAAGCAACCTGGAATTAAGGAAAAACATCCCCACAGTGAGGACAATTAACCAGCGGGACAGCTTGTCCCCAGAAGGTGTGGGTGCTCCATCATTGGAGGCTTTAAAGAAAAGACTGGACAGCCACCTATCTGAAAGGGTACAGGATCTCCTGCTTCAGCAGGAGGTTGGACTAGAAGACCTCCAAGATCCCTTCCGGCTCTATTCTAATTGACCCCCAAAGGGAATCAGATTGGATCATTGATCGCATCGCCCAGTCAGCGCTTCCCACGCCCCATAAATGACTTAAGAAGCATGGAAAGCATCTTTCCAGAAAGAACAGAGTGGACTGCTGTTCCCTGATGCGATGGAGGAGATCGGGAAACTACAGAAGACTTGGATGAACGTCCGTTCAGAGGTTTTGACCTGGCATTGGGTGCCCATGGAGACAGGCCCCAAATCCCTGTTAATGCAGCCTCTGGTTAGAAAAAAGTCTTGACAACACAAAAATTAGGATGGCGAAACAAAATTACTTTGAAAATGTGAATAAAACTGGTCATCGGTTGGCCTATAAATTAAAAAAAGAAAAAGTCAAGAGAACAATACATCAACTACAAGATGAAAGTGGAACAGGACAATATAGACAGGAAGAGAAAATGAATGTAATACAAAATTTCTTTTCAGGAAGATATAGCAGATGATAAAGTCAAACATGGAAGGATGTTTCGATTCCCACCATGGGCGAATGGCTACAAAAGCTGATGAAATTAGCAGAGATGGCTAAATTGGCTGTTTCGATAAAAGAAAAATATACAAGTTACTTTTCTTTCTACTTGGAAACCACTTCTGGACTCTGTGCTTGAGGTGGGAAAAATGATACAAAGATTTTTAGGTTTTAGTGATTAGATTCCTTCCTTCCTTCCTTCCTTCCTTCCTTCCTTCCTTCCTTCCTTCCTTCCTTCCTTCCTTCCTTCCTCCCTCCCTCCCTCCCTCCCTCTCATATGCTATATCCCCAACTGGCAAGGCATATTCACTGGCATAATATGGCAATTGAAGTAGAATTTGGGAAAGAAGCAGTATTAATTCTGTTAAAAATCTTAATTGTGGTTTTTGAAAACTGTCAAACGGATCAAACAACCACAGCAAAAGTTTCCAGAAGTTTGGAAAATAACCCAAATTGCTTCACCATTCAGCATCTGGATGGTGAAGTTCCAGCCAGGGATGCTTTGGGATCTGTGATGGCCTCTCCTCCTCCTCCTCCTCGGAGGTGGGACAGTCAGGGGTCAAAAGGACCACCTTGAAGGGCCAAGGAAAAGCCCAGGGCAGACCCCTGTTCCCCCCAGCTGGTCAGAGCAAAGTCTTCCCAGCCAGAGGCTGCCTTGAACAAGCCAGGCTGTCTTTGTGCTCCGGCTGGGAAAACAGGAAGGCTGGATGGGATTTGGACAAGAAAGGAAGACAAGACGGAGCGTCATGATGATCGCTTTATTAGGACTAATCAACTGAACTAGCAAAATGTCGATTCTTCTCAAAGATGAAAATTATAGAAAACAGAAGCGCAAGAACAAGCCTCCATGTATGTCAAGGAACATTTCAGAAACTCAGAAAATGTGAATTTTGGGCTTAAGCGAACCCTTCCTTTCCCGATTTGTGTCAGAAGAAGCCAAGCTTGCCGTGAACGCAGCTTGCACACCGGAACTCGCTCGGCTGCTGGACACCCTCAGATTCCTTTGCCTGCGCAGAAGGTGTTCTTCCGAATATATTATTTCTCACAGTCTGTGACTACCAACTTCATTTCATTCGACGGAGTACGGGATGAGACTTTAAAGTGGCAAGTTATTTTCTGGAGGGGAATGAAAGAGAAAAACAGAGTTGGAAGGGGCCTTAGAGGTCTCCTAATCCAACCCCCTTATCAACCAGGAGACCCTGAACCATTCCAGATAAATGTTTGCCCAGTCTCTTCTTGTAAACCTTCATTGATGGAGCATCCACAACTTGTGGAGGGAAGCAGTTCCACTGATTAATTGTTCTCACTGTTAGGAAATTTCTCCTTAATTCTGGGTTGCTTCTCCCCTTGTTTAATGTCCATCTGTTGTTTCTTGTCCTGCCCTCCTGTGCTTTGGAGAATAGAGTGACCCCCGTCTTTTTTGTGGCAGCCTCTCAAACAGCAAACACCGTTGTCAGGTCACCTCCAGTGTTTTGAATTGAAATCACCCATGAAAATAATTAAAGTCTGCTTTACAGAGGGGACTGCTGAGGTCAGACAAGGCAGATTTTATCCCTTTTTAAACCGCAAATAAATAATTGGAACATGGCATGTAAACTCACTTGTTTATTCCCCAGAGGTTGCTGACATTGCTGGATCTCCATATATGTCTTTTTCTCACCGGCGATCTTTTTACATCCTGTTCTCACCATCGTCACAGTAATATGGTAGTCGACCCCATTAACCACCTGGATTTTTAAATAAGTACGTGACATTTTAATTACTTAGAAAACCTGATCAGCTTCATTGGTTGGAACCTGGGATGGACTTTATGCCTCAAGAGCAGCACGGACAAAAGTCCAAGAGGAAATATTTCTCTAACAAATACAAACAGCCGAAGATCCTCTCCTTTGGGTCTACGATCACAGTCCCTTCGCTAGAACCCCCCCCCCAAAGTCCCCCCCCAGGCTCCCCCAAACCCTTCTACTGTTTCCAGAGCAATTCTTTTTCTTCTTTTTTTTTAAATAATTTTTTATTTTTCCAAACTCTCCCCTATACATATACCGTGATATTTATCAGATGTTAACATACATTCTTTTTACATTCTTATATATAAGATACTTTTAATAAAATGAAATAAATACATACACATGACTTTTGGTGTTGCTCGCCAATTTCCCCTCTCACTGTATCCACACTCCTTCTTCTCTACCTTCTTTCTCCCTTTCTTCTCTTCCCTACTTCCCTCTTCTTCCTCTCCTCTTCTCTTTCCTTCACACTCTCCTCCCCTTTCTCCCCACCTCTCCTCTTCTCCTCCAACCTTGCTACTTCCTTCTCTCCTCCTTTACTCTTTTCTCTCTCCTCTCCTTTCTCCCCTCACATCCTTCTTCAGATACAACTCAGGGGTAACATCCGAGCAACTCCAAATTTCCCTATCTGTATTATATACAATAAGATTAATTTTTTCTTACGTTAATACTTCTATTTATCTAACCTTCTCGGTATATACTTCTATAAATATTTATACAACCTCCAGTTATTCAATACTGTGTTGCCTGGGTCTCCATTCTTATCTGCTCCTTCTTCTTTCATCTAAATTGATGTTAACTATCTTTTAACCGTATTCTCTTTTCAGCCAGTCATAAAAAGTTCCCCAGATTTCATAGTAGTCTGACTCTGTCTTATCTTTAATTGTCATTGTTAGTCTATTCATTTCTGCACATTCCAATATTTTCCCAATCACCTCTCCCTCTGGGGGTGGGGGGGTGGGTGGGCTTTCAGGGCTTTCCCATTTTGTGTAAACACAATCCTTTTCCAGAGCAATTCCGAGTCCTTTGCCTACTCCAAGGACCCAACAAGGCTGCCCCCCCCAAAACCTCCCTCCAGACACACCGCTGCAATAACTGTTCAGATATAAATAGTCAGGCCCCTTCTGTCCACAATTCAAACTATCTCCCTGGGAAGACTCCCCCCCCCCCTTAAACTGCCTCCATATCACAATTCCCTTCCGTTGTGCCGTCAAGCAATTCCCAGTCCTTTGTTGTTGTTGTTGTTGTTAATTGCGAAGTCGTGTCCGACCCATTGCGACCCCATGGACCACGTTCCTCCAGGCCTTCCTGTCCTCTACCATCTTCTGGAGTCCATTGAAGCTCACGCCTCCTGCTTCAGGGACTCCATCCAGCCACCTCATTCTCTGCCCTCCATCTTTCCCAGCATCAGGCTCTTCTCCAGGGAGTCCTTCCTTCTCATTAAGCGGCCAAAGGACTTGAGTTTCAGCTTCAGGATCTGGCCTTCTAAAGAGCAATCAGGGTTGATCTCCTCTAGGACTGATCCGTTGGATCGCCTTGCAGTCCAGGGGACTCGCAGGAGTCTTCTCCAGCACCAGAGTTCAAAGGCCTCCATTCTTTGGCGCTCAGCCTTTCTTAGGGTCCAACTTTCACAGCCGTACATTGCAACTGGGAAAACCATGGCCTGGACTACACGTACTTTTGTTGGCAGGGTGATGTCTCTGCTTTTTAGTATGCTGTCTAGATTTGCCATAGCTTTCCTCCCCAGGAGCAAGCATCTTTTAATTTCTTGGCTGCAGTCCCCATCTGAGGTGATCTTGGAGCCCAGAAAAATAAAATCTGTCACTACCTCCATTTCTTCCCCATCTATTTGCCAGGAATTGAGAGGGCCGGATGCCATGATTTTGGTTCCCAGTCCTTTGGCTACTCCAAATACCCAACCAGACTGCCCCCCCCCAAAACCCCTATCCCCAGATACACACCTCTGCCTGTACTCCCGGACGGCTCACCATCTTCAAATAGCCTGAACTTCTCTGGTTGTCCTGATTGTATTGCTCTATGGCAAATTCCAAGGCTTTCTGCTCCCTCGCATCGGTGAGGTGCACCTTACCCAGGGTCAGGTCCGGGGGCAGCATGAGGAGTGCGCAGAGGAGGGACAGGATGGGGAGCTTGGCGTGCACCATGGGGCTGACGAGAGAGGGGGGTGGCTTGGCAGTGAGGAAGTACGGCGCGCAACCCCAACAGTCTCCCTGGACCGACCTCGACTCTCTGCCTCAGGTCTGCAGGAGCTGCAGGTGGCAGGGGAGCTCACCTGTGCGGAGGCCCTGCCCATTCTGCAGAAGCCCCGCCCCCATGGCTGGCATTGGGCAGCCACTGAGACAGCCCCACAAATCCCTGTTAATGCAGCCTCTGGTTAGAAAAACAGGAAAGTCCACCTGTAGGACAACCACCCTCTATCTGATGGAGGATGGAGAATCGCCCTGGACACGCAGCCTCAGATTGCCTTGGCTTTTTTGGCAGCTGCAGCACCCTGCTGGCTCATATTCCAGTGATATGAGGGCTTGAGTGATCTTCGTTATTTTTAATCATTTTTGAGAAGTTTGTCAAGGGATTTTAAGAAGTGATTGGACAGCCGTTTGTTCAGAATGGAATAGGGTCTCCGGCTTGAATAGTGAGTTGGATTCCGATAAAGCCGGACCAGTGGACCTGTGGAAAAATGTTATCTTTCAATTTTGGGGACGCCACTCTTAAGTCCAAGGAAGAATTAGAATCAGAAGGTTACGACTGCCTTTTGCTTTATATACCTACAAATGAAAGAAAGATTTAAATTAGATTTAAAAAGCCATGGGTCTGACTTTGTTACAAATGAATTGGAAATCCTACTATGTGGTACTGATGATCATATTGTTGCTAAGGTTTATTAAGCGTTATTCAAATTGAATTTGGAAAGTGAACATGTAAAACATTGTATGATTCAGTGGGCAAGGAATTTGGGGTACAATGTGATGCTTGAACAATGGGAGAAGACGTGGATGGAAAGCTCAAAATTCACACTAAATGATAATTTAAAAGAAAATTTCTAGAAGATGACGTATCGCTGGTATTTAACACCAGATAAGTTATCTAGAAAGTTGGACCATAAGAAAGGCTGAACGCCAAAGAATGGAGGCCTTTGAACTCCGGTGCTGGAGAAGACTCCTGCGAGTCCCCTGGACTGCAAGGCGATCCAACTGGTCGGTCCTAGAGGAGATCAACCCCGACTGCTCTTTAGAAGACCAGATCCTGAAGTTGAAACTCAAGTACTTTGGCCACCTAATGAGAAGGAAGGACTCACTGGAGAAGAGCCTGATGCTGGGAAAGATGGAGGGCAAGAGAAGAAGGGGACAACAGAGAAGGAGGGAGCTTGATGGAGTCACTGAAGCAGCAGGCGTGAACTTAAATGGACTCCAGAAGATGGTAGAGGACAGAAAGGCTTGGAGGAACGTTATCCATGGGGTCGCGATGGGTCGGACACGACTTCGCAATTAACTACAACAACAAAATGTTATCTAGAATGTATAAAGGTATCTCAAATGAATGATGAAAATGTAAATATAAAGAGGGGACTTTTTATCATTTATGGGGGACATGTGATAAACAAAAAAATATTGGAATAGGGTTCATATTCTAATGCAGAACATTCTTAAAGTGAATATAAAGATTAAAGCAGAATTCTTTCTTTTGGGTTGAATGGAAAAAGACTGAGGGAAAAAATCGGAACTGTATTTTTATACATGGTGACGGCAGCAAGATTGCTTTATGCACAAAAATGGAAGGATGTTTTGATTCCCATCATGGGCGAATGGCTACAAAAGCTGATGAAATTAGCAGAGATGGCTAAATTGGCTGTTTCGATAAAAGAAAAATATACAAGTTACTTTTCTTTCTACTTGGAAACCACTTCTGGACTTTATGCTTGAGATGGGAAAGATTTTTAGGTTTTAGTGATTAGATTCCTTCCTTCCTTCCTTCCTTCCTTCCTTCCTTCCTTCCTTCCTTCCTTCCTTCCTTCCTTCCTTCCTTCCTTCCTTCCTTCCTTCCTCCCTCCCTCCCTCCCTCCCTCCCTCCCTCCCTCTCGTATTCTATATCCCCAATTGACAAGGCATATTCATTGGCATAATATGGCAATTGGAGTAGAGTTTGGGAAAGAAGCAGTATTAATTCTGTTAAAAATCTTAATTGTGGTTTTTGAAAACTGTCAAACGGATCAAACAACCACAGCAAAAGTTTCCAGAAGTTTGGAAAATACCCAAATTGCTTCCTCATTCGGCATCTGGATGGTGAAGTTCCAGCCAGGGATGCTTTGGGATCTCTGATGTCCTCTCCTCCTCCTCCTCCTCCTCGGAGGTGGGACAGTCAGGGGTCAAAAGGACCACCTTGAAGGGCCAAGGAAAAGCCCAGGGCAGACCCCTGTTCCCCCCAGCTGGTCAGAGCAAAGTCTTCCTAGCCAGAGGCTGCCTTGAACAAGCCAGGCTGTCTTTGTGCTCCGGCTGGGAAAATGGGAAGGCTGGATGGGATTTATTTTATTTTATTTATTTATTTTATTTATGAGACTTATATACCGCTTTAAGTGCAAGCACTCTCTAAGCGGTGTACACCAGTAAGCAATGTATATATATATATTATACATTGCCCCCAACAATCTGGGTCCTCATTTTACCTACCCCGGAAGGATGGAAGGCTGAGTCAACCTTGAGCCGGTGAGATTTGAACCTGCTGAACACAGTCAGCTAAAGTGGCCTGCAGTACTGCACTCTAACTGCTGCGCCACCTCGGCTCTTTGGGATTTGGGCAAGAAAGGAAGACAAGACGGAACGTCATGATGATCGCTTTATTAGCACTAATCCACTGATTTAGCAAAATGTCGATTCTTCTCAAAGATGAAAATTACAGAAAACAGAAGCGCCAGAAAAGGCCTCTGTGTATGTCAAGGAACAATTTCAGAAACTCAGGAAATGTGAATTTTGGGCTTAAGCAAACCATTCCATTCCCGATTTCTGTCTGTCAGAAGAAGCAAAGCTTGCTGTGAACACAGCTTGCACACCGGAACTTGCTCGGCTGCTGGACACCCTCAGATTCCTTCGCCTGCACATAAGGGGTCCTTCGGAGGTAAAGATTAGATACAGGATACGATTTTCATGGTCATATTATGTTCCACAGGACGGGATGTGACTTTTAGGTAGCAGGATTGGTTCTGGAAGGGAATGAACAGAAAAAGAGTTGGAAGGGACTTTAGAGGTCTTCTAAGCCAACCCCCTACTCAGGAGATCCTGAACTATTCCAGACAAACGTTTGTCCAATTTCTTCTTAATAGCCTCCAGTGATGGAGCCCCCACAACATCTGGAGGCAAGCAGTTCCACTGGTTAATTGTTCTCACTGACAGGAAATGTCTCCTTAATGCCAGGTTGCTTCTCTCCTGGATGAATTTCCATCCGTCGCTTCTTCTCCTGCCTGCAGTTGCTCTGGAGAATAGGTGACCCCCCCACCCCCGTCTTCTTTGGGGCAGCCCCTCATATAGCAAACACGATCATCAGATCACTTCTAGTCTTTTGAATTGAGGTCGCCCATGAAATAATTGAAATCAGCTTTACAGAGGGGGCTGCTGAGCTCAGACCAGGCAGGTTTCTTTTATCAATGAAACTGCAAATATATAATCGGAATTTGGCATCTCAACTCACCTGCAGTTGGCCTGGAAATAGAGGACATTGCTGGATCTCCTCATATGTCATTGTATGACTGGTCGTCTTTTCACATACAGTTTTCACTACTTCGATTTTAAGACGATATTTGATCAGGCGTTCAGTATACACCTGGATTTTAAAATAAGTACATGGTCTTTTAATTAACTATAAAACACGATCAGCTTCATCAGTTGCTACCCGGAAAGCACGTCATGCCTCGAGAATGGCAGAAAGATCAGTTCAAGAGGAAATATTTCTGTAACAGATACGAACAGCGGAAAATCGTGTCCTTTGGGTCCACGACAACAGTCCCTCCCCTAAAGCACCCCCTCAGCTCCCTCCAGCCCCCCAAAACCCTTCTATTGTTCCTAGAGGAATTTTGAGTCCTTTGGCTACTCCAAGGATCCGATGAGGCTGCCCCCCCCTAAAAACCTCTCAGACCGACACACCTTTGACCGCGCCGTCACTCTCTGCAGCCTGAAGTAGTTGGCATCGTTTGTTCTCTTCTGGTTGTATTGCGGCACGGTGAAGGCCAGGGCTTTCTGCAACCCCGCATCTTTGGGGGTCACCAGGGAGAATTTCTGGGGCCTTCCCAGAGTCAGCTCCGGGGGCAGCAACATGAGTGCCCAGCAGAGGCAGAGAAGAGACAGGACAGGTAGCTGGGAGTGCACCATGGGGCTGGCGAGAGAAGTACAGCAGGATCAGAAGTACAGCGAGCAACGCCAACAGTTGCCCCAGACCGACCTCGGCGCCCTGTCTTAGGTCTGCAGGAGCCTCAGGTGGCAGGGGAGCTTATCTGTGCAGAGGCCACGCCCATTCTCCAGAAGCCATGCCCATTCTCCAGAAACCACGCCCCCTGGCTGACCTATCTCCATTGCCCAGGTGCTCACTGCCTCCCCCAGCTGAGCTTAGGCTGAAGTTGTGGGGGGGGAATTGAATAGTTCCTGCTCAAGAGAAGAGCAACAGGGATGATTGGGGGGCTGGAGGCTAAGACGTAAGAAGAACGACTGCAGGAATGGGGTCTGGCCAGTCCAGTGAAAAGAGGGACCAGGGGAGACAGGGGAGCAGTCTTCCGGTATTTGAGGGGCTGCCCCAAGGAAGAGGGGCTCAATGTATTTTCCAAAGCAGCCTAGATATTTCCAATATCCCCTAGATATTATCCCAACTGGCAAGGCATATTCACTGGCATAATATGCCAATTGGAGTTTGGGAAGGAAGCAGTATTAATTCTGTTAAAAAGCTTAATTGTGCTTCTTGAAAACTGTCCAATGGATCAAACAACCACAGAGAAAGTTTCCAGAAGTTTGGAAAATAACCCAAATTGCTTCACCATTCGGCATCTGGATGGTGAAGTTCCAGCCAGGGATGCTTTGGGATCTGTGATGGCCTCTCCTCCTCCTCCTCCTCCTCAGAGGTGGGACAGTCAGGGGTCAAAAGGACCACCTTGAAGGGCCAAGGAAAATCCCAGGGCAGACCCCTGTTCCCCCCAGCTGGTCAGAGCAAAGTCTTCCTAGCCAGAGGCTGCCTTGAACAAGCCAGGCTGTCTTTGTGCTCCGGCTGGGAAAACGGGAAGGCTGGATGGGATTTGGACAAGAAAGGAAGACAAGACGGAACGTCATCATGATTGCTTTATTAGGATTAATCAACTGAATTAGCAAAATGTCGATTCTTCTCAAAGATGAAAATTATAGAAAACAGAAGCGCAAGAACAAGCCTCCATGTATGTCAAGGAACAATTTCAGAAACTCAGAAAATGTGAATTTTGGGCTTAAGCAAACCATTCCTTTCCCGATTCGTGTCAGAAGAAGCAAAGCTTGCTGTGAACACAGCTTGCACACCGGAACTCGCTCGGCTGCTGGACATCCTCAGAATCCTTCGCCTGCGCATAAGGGGTCCTTCGTCGATCAAGATACGAAACACTTTCTGGTTTTCAAGATCATTTCATTGGGCACAGGACTGGGTCTGACTTTAAAGCAGGACGTTAATTTCTGGAAGGGAATGAAAAAGAAAAGTTGGATGAGACCTTACAGGTTTTCTAATCCAACCCCCTGCTCAAAACACCCTGAACCATTCCAGACAAACATTTGGCCACTCTCTTCTTAAAAGCCTCCATAACTTCTGGAGGCAAGGAGTTCCACTGGTTAATTGTTCTCACTGTCAGGACATTTCTCCTTAATTCCAGGTTTCTTGTCTCCTTGATTGGTTTCCATCCGTTGCCTTCAGGTTCTTTGGAGAATAGGTTGAGCCCCGTCTTCTTTGGGGCACCCCATCAAATAGTGAAGATTTTTATCATGTCATTTCTAATCTTTTGAATTGAAATCCTCCATGAAAATAATTGAAATCTGCTTTACAGAGGGGGCTGCTGAGCTCAAACCAGGCAAGTTTCATCAATTAAACCGCAAATATATGATTGGAACGTGGCATCTCAACTCACCTGTGGATACCTTGGAAGTTCCTTACATTCCTGGATCTCGTCAAATGTCTTTCTCTTACCGGCCGTCTTTTTACATACTGTTTTCAACAAGACCAGTTTAATATTGTATTCGGTCCCAGTAAACACCTGGATTTTTAAATAAGTACACAACCTTTTAGTTACTTAGAAAATACGATCAGCTTCATCGCTTGCCACCCGGAAGGCACGTTATGCCTCAAGAATGGCAGAAAGATCAGTTCAAGAGGAAATATTTCTGTACCAGATACGAACATCGGAAAATCATGTCCTTTGAGTCCACGACAACAGTCCCTCCCATAAAGCACCCCCTCAGCTCCCTCCAGCCCCCCAAAATCCTTCTATTGCTCCTAGAGCAATTCTGTGTCCTTTGGTTACTACAAGGATCCAATGAGCCTGCCTCCCACATAAACCTCCCACCTTCAGACCCACAGACCTTCATAAGCGCCGCCAAACCCTTCAGCTTGAAGTAGTTGGCATTGTCTTTTTTTTCCTGGTTGTATTGTGGCACGGCAAAGGTCAGGACAGCCTTCAAATCTTTTTTAGACACCTCGGTGAAATTCTGAGGCATCCCCAGAGTCAGCTCCGGAGGCAGCAACAGGAGTGCGCAGAAGAGGCAGAGAAGAGACAGGGCAGGTAGCTGGGAGTGCACCATGGGGCTGGCGAGAGAAGTACAGCAGGATCAGAAGTACAGCGAGCAACGCCAACAGTTGCCCCAGACCGACCTCGACGCCCTGTCTTAGGTCTGCAGGAGCCTCAGGTGGCAGGGGAGCTTATCTGTGCAGAGGCCACGCCGATTCTCCAGAAGCTACGCCCATTCTCTAAAAGCCACGCCCCCTGGCTGACCCATCTCCGTTGCCCAGGTGCTCACTGCCTCCCCCAGCTGAGCTTAGGCTGAAGTTGTGGGGGGGGGGGATTGAGGAGTTCCTGCTCAAGAGAAGAGCAACAGGGATGATTGGGGGGCTGGAGGCTAAGACGTAAGAAGAACGACTGCAGGAATGGGGTCTGGCCAGTCCAGTGAAAAGAGGGACCAGGGGAGACAGGGGAGCAGTCTTCCAGTATTTGCTGCCCCAAGGAAGAGGGGCTCAATGTATTTTCCAAAGCAGCCTAGATATTTCCAATATCCCCTAGATATTATCCCAACTGGCAAGGCATATTCACTGGCATAATATGCCAATTGGAGTTTGGGAAGGAAGCAGTATTAATTCTGTTAAAAAGCTTAATTGTGGTTCTTGAAAACTGCCAAACGGATCAAACAACCACAGAGAAAGTTTCCAGAAGTTTGGAAAATAACCCAAATTGCTTCCTCATTCGGCATCTGGATGGTGAAGTTCCAGCCAGGGATGCTTTGGGATCTGTGATGGCCTCTCCTCCTCCTCCTCCTCAGAGGTGGGACAGTCAGGGGTCAAAAGGACCACCTTGAAGGGCCAAGGAAAATCCCAGGGCAGACCCCTGTTCCTCCCAGCTGGTCAGAGCAAAGTCTTCCTAGCCAGAGGCTGCCTTCAACAAGCCAGGCTGTCTTTGTGCTCTGGCTGGGAAAACGGGAAGGCTGGATGGGATTTGGACAAGAAAGGAAGACAAGACGGAACGTCATCATGATCGCTTTATTAGGACTAATCAACTGAACTAGCAAAATGTCGATTCTTCTCAAAGATGAGAATTACAGAAAACAGAAGCGCCAGAAAAGGCCTCCGTGTATGTCAAGGAACAATTTCAGAAACTCAGAAAATGTGAATTTGGGCTTAAGCGAACCATTCCTTTCCCGATTTGTGTGAGAAGAAGCAAAGCTTGCTGTGAACACAGCTTGCACACCGGAACTTGCTCGGCTGCTGGACACCCTCAGATTCCTTCGCCTGCGCATAAGGGGTCCTTCGGAGGTCCAGATTAGCTACAGGATATGATTGTCAAGGTCTGTTCATTGCGCTTAGGACCACATATTACTTTTAGGTAGCAGGTTTGTTTCTGGAAGGGAATGAAAGAGAAAAACAAATTTGGAAGGGACTTTAGAGGTCTTCTACTCCAACCCCCTGCTCAGGCAGGAGACCCTGAACCATTTTAGACAAACATTTGTCCAATCTCTTTTTAAAAACCACCAGTGATGGAGCACCCACATCTTCTGCAGGGAAGCATTTCCACTGGTTAATTGTTCTCACTGACAGGAAATTTCTCCTTAGTTCTAGGTTGCTTCTCTCCTTGATGAGTTTCCATCCGTTGCTTCTTCTCTTGCCTGCAGTTGCTCTGGAGAATAGGTGAGCCCCCCACCCCCGTCTTCTTTGGGGGCAGCCCCTCAAATAGCAAACACGATCATCAGATCACTTCTAGTCTTTTGAATTGAGATCACCCATGAAAATAATTGAGATCAGCTTTACAGAGGGGGCTGCTGAGCTCAGACCAGACAGGTTTCTTTTATCAATGAAACCGCAAATATATGATTGGAACGTGGCATCTCAACTCACCTCCGGTTTGCCTGGACGTTGCTTACATTGCTGGATCTCCTTAAATGTCATTGTCTTACCGGCCGTCTTTTTACATGCAGTATTCAGGAAGATCGCCTTAATATAGTATAAGCGCCCTTTATACTCCTGGATTTTAAAATAAGTACATGACCTTTTAGTTCAGTGGTTCTCAACTTTTTTAATGCCGCGACCCCCAACCGGTCGTAAGTCGAGGACTACTCAACCGGTCGTAAGTCGAGGACTACTCAACTGGTGCAGCACCGTTTGCAGAATGGGACTTTTGGCAGGCTCAGCAGGGCAGAGACAGCCTGGACCATTCCTATTGGCTTTTGAAAGCCAATAGAATTAGGTTCTATTCAAGAGAGTCTATTCCATTTGCTTTCAAAAGCCAATAGAATAAAAGGGAGTAGCACAGCTAAGGAAAAGGGGGGGGGGAAATGGCGGACTGCTGTTGTTTGGCGACCCCCGTGAAATGGTCGTTCGACCCCAAATGGGGTCCCGACCCACAGGTTGAGAACCGCTGTTTTAGTTACTTAGAAAACACGATCAGCTTCATCGCTTGCCACCCGGAAAGCACGTTATGCCTTGAGAAAGGCAGAAAGATCAGTTCAAGAGGAAATATTTCTGTACCAGATACGAACAGCGGAAAATCATGTCCTTTGGGCCCACGACAACAGTCCCTCCCATAAAGCACCCCCTCAGCTCCCTCCAGCCCCCCCAAACTCTTCTATTGTTCCTAAAGGAATTCCACGTCCTTTGGCTACTCCATGGATTCAACGAGGCTGCCCCCCCCAAATAAACCTCCCATCTTCAGACCGACATACCTTCGCCCCCGCCGACACAGTATGCATCTTAAAATAGTTGGCCTCGTCTTTCATGTCCTGGTTGTATTGCGGCACGACGAAGGCCAGGGCTTTCTTCAACCCCGGATTTTTGGCGTGCACCTTGGAATATTCCCCAGGGAAGCTGATGACACCTTGGCTCTCCGGGGGCAGCAACAGGAGTGCCCAGCAGAGAAGGCAGAGAAGAGACAGGACAGGTAGCTGGGAGTGCACCATGGGGCTGGCGAGAGAAGTACAGCAGGATCAGAAGTACAGCGAGCAACGCCAACAGTTGCCCCAGACCGACCTCGGCGCCCTGCCTTAGGTTTGCAGGAGCTTCAGGTGCGCAGGGGAGCTTACCTGTGCAGAGGCCACGCCCATTCTCCAGAAGCCCCACCCGTCCAGCTGGCCCATCTCTGTTGCCCAGGTGCTCACTGCCTCCCCCAGCTGAGCTTAGGCTGAAGTCATGGGGGGGGGGGGATTGAGGAGTTCCTGCTCAAGAGAAGAGCAACAGGGATGATTGGGGGGCTGGAGGCTAAGACGTAAGAAGAACGACTGCAGGAATGGGGTCTGGCCAGTCCAGTGAAAAGAGGGACCAGGGGAGACAGGGTAGCAGCATTCCAGTATTTGAGGGGCTCCCGCAAGAAAGAGGGGCTCAATTTATTATCCAAAGCAGCAGAAAGCAAGAGAAGGACCGATCGATGGAAACGGATGAAGGAGAGAAACAATCTAGAGCTAAAGGAGAAATTTCGTCAACTGTGAGAACAATCAACGAACGGAACGGCTTGCCTTTTAGAAATTCTGGAAGTTACTAAGAAAAGCTTGTGCAACCATAAATGACTGAGGAAGCATGGAAAGCATCTTTCCAGAAAGAACAGAGTGGACTGCTGTTCCCTGATGCGAGGGAGGAGATCGGGAAACTGCACAAGGCTTGGATGAACGCCCGCTCAGAGGTTTTGACCTGGCATTGGGCGCCCACGGAGACAGGCCCCAAATCCCTGTTAATGCGATATTCTGACAAGCAAGACCAAAAGGGAAGCCCAGATTCACTTAATGACCGTATTACTAACTTAGCAACGGCCGTGATTCACTTAACAACTGGGGCAAGAAAAGTCCTAAGGGGGAAAAACTCATTTAAAAAATGTGTCACTTAAGAACAGAAATTTAGGAGTACCTATACTGTTTGTCTGTCTGTGTGTTTGTGTATCTGTGTGTGTGTCTGTGTGTGTGTGTAGTTTTAAATTTGCAAACCAAGGGCTCCCTCTAGTGGCAATGTAGTGGAAATACAGGGAAACAAGGATAGACGCTACTCCTGCATAGCCGGATGCATTGGAAGCTAGAAACCTGGCATCACAAGTGTAATATTTAATATTACATGTATTGACAGCTGCGAGAATAGTATCTGCCCAGTTTTGGAAAAATGAAAATCTACCACCTGACCAGATTATAATCACGAAAATCTTAGACCGTTTTTCACACTTACGACCGTTGCAGCATCCCCACATGGTCACGTGATCAAAATTCAGACGCTTGGCAACTGACCCGTATTTACGATGGTTGCAGTGTCTCCCGGGGTCACGTGATCCCGATTTACGCCCTTCCAACAAGCAAAGTCAGTGGGGGAAGCCAAATTCACTTCACAATCATGTTACCCTCTTTAACACCTGCGGTGATTTACTTAACAACGGGGGCAAGAAAAGTCGTAAAACGGAGCCAAACTCACTTAACCAGCGTCTGGCTTTGCCACGGGAATTTGGAGCTCAGTTGTGGTCCTAAACGAAGGACGCACCGTGTTGCCTCCCCCAGAATAGTGAGCTTGGCACACAATGACACAACTGCTTGGTGAAGCATTTGCAAGGGGACATGGGTGAAGCGCTCTGTTCCAGCTCTGCATAATTCTCACCTGGGTCCTTCCCCAGGTCCACCCAGTTTGCCCAGGACACCCCCCCCCCATTTTCCTTGGTGTCTTTGTTTTGTGTGTGCTGCATCCAGAGACTTTTGTGAGAGTGGCTTATGGGGGGGTCTGCGTTCCTCCTCTTCCCCGTGATACCAGAGACCTAATATCATATGCGGTGGGAATGCCCAAAAGCTCAACAATTTGGGCATCTGATAAAAAATTGGCTAGAAGAGATATTATCACAAAAGAGCGAATTAAAACCAGAAACTTTTTTTATTAGGAATGACCAAGGAGAAATTCAGCAAAGGGTCTTTATAGTTAGTACAACGCATTCTAACTGCAGCGAGACTAGCTTATGCTCAGAAAGGAAAGAAGCCTCTAAAGGAGAAGAAGGAATAAATAAAATCCTATCCTGCCCCGAAATGGATAGGTTAACATTAGAGCTTAAAAATAAAACCGAAACAGACTCTTTTGAAATTTGGAATGGAGTGTTTAAATGGGTAGAGCAGTGGTTCTCAACCTTTTTAATGCCGCGACCCCCAATCGGTCGTAAGTCGAGGACTACTCAACCGTCGTAAGTCGAGGACTACTCAACTGGTGCAGCACCGTTTGCAGAATGGGGCTTTTGGCAGGCTCAGCAGGGCAAAGACAGCCTGGACAATTCCTATGGGCTTTTGAAAGCCAATAGAATGAGACTCTGTTCAAGAGAGTCTATTCTATTGGCTTTCAAAAGCCAATAGAATAAAAGGGAGGAGCACAGCTAAGGAAAAGGGGGAAAAAATGGCGGACTGCGTTGTTTGGCGACCCCCGTGAAATGGTCGTTCGACCCCAAATGGGGTCCTGACCCACAGGTGGAGAACCACTGCACTAGAGTCAAGGAGAAGGAATGCTGGGACGAATGTTGATTGATAAGTTGATAGTTTAGAAATCTTTATATTAGTAGTCTCTCTCTTTTTTTTTTTTTTAATTGAAATTTTTCAAAAATTTTACAAATAAACATCCCCCCCCTCCCAAACCACCCCACCCTCCCCCCCCCCGACTTCCCAGAACTGAATATAGGATTATTTAACAAATTTTAAAAAATAACGTTTACAATTTATAAAATAATTAATAAAAATAATAAAGGTCATAATAATAATATATATAATAATATATATAATAATAATATGCATAACATAAGCTTTAAAATGAATAATATATACTAAAAAAGAAAGAAAAAAAAGGGAAAAGAAAAGAGAGAGAGAAAGAAAAAAGAAAAAAGTAGACGAAAAATAGAACATATATATAAAAAATATATATATAAGTAATAATACGTAAAGAAAAAAGGAAGAAAGAAAGAAGGAAAAAACAATCATTACAAGTTATAAAAAAGCTAAATGGTATTTTTCCATTAGTAGTCTCTTGATAAGCGAGAATTGAAAGCTATTTATCCACAATGTATATGATTGAAAGAATGCTGACTAGAAAGTTTATACTGGTAGATCTCATGTGTATAATTTGTTATAATGTCAAGACATTTTTCAGGGAAGTTGTATTATGTCCACTGTGTTTTCCCTGTTTTTAACTGTATATTCAATAAAATTTATAAAGAGAGAGAGAGAGAGAGAGAGAGAGAGAGAGGGAGGGAGGGAGGGAGAGAGAGAGAGAGAGGGGGGGGGGCTTATGGGGCTTGTGTTCCTCCTCTCTCCCCCGTGATATTTCATGGGCTGGGTGTTCCAGGCAGAAAAGAACATTGATTTTTTTTTTTAGACATGATCTCATAGGATCACATCTTTGGAAAAAGACCCCAGTCTCCCCCCCAGTCTGCCGCATCGAACATAACGAAGAGTCGTGTGACACTTTTAAAGGCTAATAAATGCACCGAGGCATCAGCTCCTGTGAACCTGTTTCCTAATTAACGTGCCAGTCATTAAGGTGACTCGAGATTCTTTCATCTCCCATCTTTGATGTTTTATTAATCCCCCGATTTCTCCCTGAAAATACTGTGCGGTTTTATAAAAGATGGATGGCGCACTGCAGTACTCTTCGCCGACCTTAGCCAATCTTGAGAAAAGTGAAGCAGGTTTGGATCAGGGTTGGATCTGGAGGGGGGACCACCAGGAGATCAGAGCTGTTGGTTAGTCAGTGAGCGTTAGTCAGTATACGTTAGATTTATGGCACCCTCGGAGGATCAGATCGGCGTGGGAAAGTAAACATTCAACTTAATAATAATAGAATAGAGCTGGAAGGGACCTTGGAGGTCTTCTAGTCCAGCCCCCTGCTCAGGTAGGAGAACCTATACCGTCTCAGACAGGTGAATGTCCAGTCTCTTCTTAAAAACCTCTAGTGATGGAGCGCCCATGATTCCTGGTGGCAAGCTGTTCCACGGGTTAATTGCCCTCACCGTCAGGAAGTTTCTCCTTAATTCTAGGTTGCTTCTCTCTTTGTTCAGTTTCCAGCCATGGTTTGTGTGTCCTTGTCTAACAACCTCACAAGGTTGTTGTGCAGACGAAGGAGCTGAGGAAGAGTTTGGGAAAGGCAACCTGTTGAAGATTAATACAGGGAGTGCTCGACTTACAGCAATTCATTTAGTGTCCGTTCAAAGTTACGACGGCCCGGAAAAAAAGCAACTTAGGGCCAATTTTGACACTTACGACCGTTGCAGCCTCCCTGTGGTCACGTGATTTATATTCGGATGCTTCGAACTCAAGACCAAAGCGCTGTATTCTGTTCTTAATCCCGAGTCCCCAGCTGGCTAAAGTTTGGAAGACAGATCAAGTCCGTCAAGACCTTGGAGTTCTCGTCCACAACTGGCTCAGGGTTCAACCGAATCTGCCCGAATCTCATGAGATTTGACACGTCTGGATAGATTTGGGCTCTTTTTGTTCTTTTTCAAAAGAATCTTAATTGGAGAGCTTCTTGGGGTGGGGGAGAGAGGGACTCACACATGCTTTGGGGGGGGGGGTCTTCCGATGCTACCTTCCCAGCTCCAAGCACACATACAAGGACAGAACAGGAATAACAGAGCTGGAAGGTACCTTTGGAGGTCATCTAGTCCAACCCACTGCTGGAGCAGGAGAGTCTATACCAGGGCTCTTCAAACTTGGCCCTTTGATGACTTGTGGACTTCAACTCCCAGAATTCCTCAGCCAGGCACGCGTGCCTGGCTGAGGAATTCTGGGAGTTGAAGTCCACAAGTCATCAAAGGGCCAAGTTTGAAGACCCCTAGTCTATACCATTCCAGACAAATGGTTGCCCAATGTCTTTTTGGAGGCCCTCCATGATGGAGCACTCACAATGGGAAGCCATTCCACTGGTTGATTTTTCTGACTGTCCGGATGTTTCTCCTTAGTTCTAGGTTGCTTCTCTCCTTGGTTAGTTTCCAACAAGTAGGGCCCCACGGAAGCCCAAAGACAATGTGGGCATCGTGAAAAGGACAAAGCACTTTGCAGCCCTGCATCAGTTCCAGCTGCTGGGCTGTGTGGATCAGTGGTGGCTGCTTTGGAATAGCTGGCTGGATTCTGGCCACCAGAAATAAGGAGAAGCTTCTTGACAGTGAGAACAATCGACCAGTGGAACCGCTTGCCACCAGAAGTTGTGGCTGCTCCATCACGGGAGGCCTGCATTCCAGCCCAGACTGCAGCGGATGCAGCCATCCATGCAATTTCCCCCGACTGTCAATTTAAAAGGAACAAAGCAGATATCCAGGACCAAGTCACCTTCATTTTAAAGACTCTATTATTTAATTAGCTGGTGCCAAACACTTATTAATTTAAATGCAAGCGGCTGGTTCCTGTCTAAGAGAGGTTAAACAAAAAAGATTTAATGTTTGTTTTGGATGGCGGGTGTAGTTCATAAGTGTTTAATTAGCTGGGGCAGAAAGCACTTTGTCGGAATGCTTTGATTGGAAAGGCTATTGTTTTTGCTAAATTGGTGTTACCAGCTCTATAATGTTCTTCGGTTTAAAGGCAATTTCCTTAATTTTTAAGGTTTGTTTTTGTTTTTTTAAGAGAGCTATCCGGAAAAGCACGTTAGCACTCATACAGGATTGCTTCTGAAAATCATCAAGATCCTAAAACACAGCTCAGCACAAAGGTCAATCAATCAGTCAGATTAGAGCTGGAAGGGACCTTGGAGGTCTTCTAGTCCAGCCCCCTGCTGAAGCAGGAGAACCTATACCATCTCAGACAAGCAACTGTCCAGTCTCTTCTTAAAAACCTCCAGTGATGGACGGCCCATGATTTCTGGTGGCAAGCTGTTCCACTGGTTAATGTCCTCACTGTCAGGAAGTTTCTCCTTAATTCCAAGTTGCTTCTCTCCTTGATTAGTTTCCATCCATTGTTTCTTGTCTTGCCTTCTAGTAAATTGACCATCCTCTTCTTTGTGGCAGCCCTTCAAATACTGGAATCCTGCTATCATATCCCCCCCTGGTCCTTCTTTTCTCTAGACTGGCCATTCCCAGATCCTGCAACCGTTCTTCATATGTTTTATACTCTCCAGGACTTTAATCATCTGAGTTGCTCTTCTCTGCACTTTTTCCAAAGTCTCGACCTCTTTTTTATAATGTGGTGACCAAAACTGGATGCAGGTATTCAAGGTGTGGCCTTACTAAGGCTTTATGAAGCGGTACTAATAGTTCACGTGATTCTGATTCTATGCCTCTGTTTATACAATCAAGGATTGTATTGGCTTTTGGGGCTGCAGCCGCACACGGCTGGCTCACGTTTAAGCGATCGTCCACTAGGACAATCAGAGACCAGAATCATGAATGGTGTCATGTTTGCTAATGTGGTTTTTGGAGTAAAAGGGAAGAAGAGCCAAGCATTGTGGGTCTCTTGGAGTTTGTGCTTTCTTTCTGGGGACCCTCTGCAGGGCGCAGCCCCCAAAGGCGGTGGGCCACAACAAGGCAATTGAAATGCCCCTGTTTGCATTTTATTTCTTTATTAATCCAATTTATCTGGTCCAAGAAACACTGAGCAGCGAACAAGCCGAAAGGGAGAGTTATATGAAAGAAAGAGAGAGAGAGAGAGAGAGAGAGAGAGAGAGAAAGAAAGAAAGAAAGAAAGAAAGAAAGAAAGAAAGAAAGAAAGAAAGAAAGAAAGAAAGAAAGAAAGAATCCATCTGACGCTGCAAGGCTCAGAAGATCTCCGAGTGATCCTGGAGAGAAGTGAGAAAAATCTTTCCATGATTTCCCGCAGTTCAGCCCGCCTTCCCCTCGCTAACTTTCTTCTGAGGGCTCTTCTGCACTGCAGTTTTTCCGCAGTTTGTCTCCTGTGCATAAACAGATGGGAAATGAAGCTGGCTTAAGAAATGGTTATTTTCTGTCAGGATAATGATTTAAAGGCTAACCAGCTGATGTAATGTAAGGTGGATGATGCAAGGATAGCAATGACTCAGCAGGTGTCTGTAAGAGTATACAGCTGGAAGGGACTTTGGAGGTCACCTAGTCCAACCCCGTTTGAGCAGGAGACGCTAAACCATTCCAGACAAATGGCTACCCCATCTTTTCTTAGAAGCCTCCAGTGATGGAGCACTCACAGCTTCTGGTGGCAAGCTGTTCCACTGGTTAATTGTTCTCACTGTCAAGGAAATTTCTCCTTAGTTCTAAGTTGCTTCCTTCCTTGATTAGGTTCCATCGGTTGCTTCTTGTCCTGTCTTCAGATGCTTTGGAGAATAGCTTGGCTCCCTCTTCTTTGGGGCAGTCCCTGAGATACTGGAACACCGTTATCATGTCCCCCCCTTCGTCCAGGATTTACGCAGAGGCCGTCAATTTGTCACACCCTGGCTGAAAACAATGCAACCTGGGCACACCAATGCTCAGCAGGACCTGCTTTTTAAAATGAACGTGGAATTGACTCCTTGCCCAGCAGATGGCGCTGGAGGACTAATATTACTGGGCTGTTTGCAGGAAACTCTATATCACTTCAGACAAATGATTGTCCAATCTCTTCTTTAAAACATCCAGTGATGGAGCATCCACAACACCCATTTCTCTGCAGCCTGCCCCTAAAGGCAAATTGTTTTGCTTTTAGGAATAAATATTTCTTCTTTCCTCACAGCTGTCTGGATCTCATTGTTATTTATTCTTGCGCAGCCCCGGCTCACGTTGGAACCCCAAATTGTTCTTCCGACCCCGTTAACAATGATCTGCGTGCATTCAGTTGCCTTCAGACAACACCCAAACCCCCATCTGGGTGAAGGATTCGTAAGGCCTTCGCTCAATATTCCACCTTTCCCTTTGATTTCCTTCTTTCTCTCTTCTTTCTGTGGCTAAGAAGCCCACCCGTTTCCTTCAATGGAGATTCAATGTCTTCTGGGAGCAGTGCAAGATGGGTTAAACTGGGGTCCCGGTTACGTGCGTGGTGTGTGGACACAACTGGAGGGATGTCAAGGCAGGCTTGGGAAATCCTCTGGAATTCCAGACCCTGAATTTAGATTCACAGGCAGCTGGGCCCACCGGAAATGGGGGGTGGGGGGGGGAGAGCTGATCCTGATTTCCCGTGCTCCCTCTTTTCCATCTTTGGGGATCAGATGGAATTGATGACAACCCCCCCCCCCGGATGTCAAGGAAATACGACAATATTTTGACAGTCGACATCACTCTTGGTCTTGATTGATAGCTCCTGGTTCATCGCCAAGTCAGGCGTGTTTACACTCTGGGCCTGTTTTGTGCGAAGGAACCGAGCGGGTTTCGTGCAATGCAGAACAATCAGGCAGGAGCGGGACAGGTGAGTCGATGGTGCAAACTCCCCCCCCCCCTCCAAGGACTCAAAAGGGCCGCCATTCTCGGGAAGATTTTACACCGAGGCTTCTGCGTCACTCGAAGCAGTGAGCCAGGCTGCTTCTCCTTAGCTGCAGCTCCCCAAAACATCTGCCTTGAAAGCAAAGCGTATTTTTATTTTATTTTATATTTTATTTTATTTTATTTTATTTTATATTTATTTTATTTTATTTTATTATTTTATTTTATTTTTTATTATTTTATTTTTTATTTTAATTTTATTATTTTATTTTATATTTTATTATATTATTTTATATTTTATTTTATTATTTTATATTTTATTTTATTATTTTATATTTTATTTTATTATTTTATTTTATATTTTATTATTTTATTTTATTTTATATTTTATTATTTTATTTTATTATTTTATTTTATATTTTATTATTTTATTTTAGATTTTATTTTAGATTTTATTATTTTATTTTATATTATATTTTATTATTTTATTTTATATTTTATTTTATTATTTTATTATTTTATATTTTATTTTATTATTTTATTTTAGATTTTATTATTTTATTTTAGATTTTATTATTTTATTTTATTTTATTATTTATTTTAGATTTTATTATTTTATTTTATGTTATACTTTATTTTATATTTTATTTTATATTTCATTATTTTATTTTATATTTTATTATTTTATTTTATTATTTTATTTTATATTTTATTATTTTATTTTATATTTTATTTTATTATTTTATTTTATATTTTATTTTATTTTATTATTTTCTTTTCTTTTATATTTTATTATTTTCTATTTTCTATTTTGTTTTGTTTTGTTTTACTTTATTATGTTTTATTAATTTATTTTATTAGTCCATTTTAAATTTCATTTTATTTTATTATTTCATTTTGTTTTATATTTTGTATTTTATATTCTTATTTTATATTAATTTTTTTTATTTTTATTGTTCAGTTTAGTTTAGTTTAGTATACAGGCATTCCTCGACTTACAACCACAACTGAGCCCAACACTTCTGTTGTTAAGCGAGACATTTGATAAGTGAATTTTGCCCCGTTTTACGACCTTTCTTGACAGCGTTGTTAAGTGAATCACTGCAGCGGATAAATTAGTCACACAGTCGTTAAGTGAATCCGGCTTCCCCCCTTGACTTGGCTGGTCAGAAGGTCACAAAAGAGGATCACGTGACCCCGGGAACCCTGCGACCGTCGTAAATACCGCACCCACCCTGGCCACACACGCCTCCCCCCTCCCCCCGAGGGCAACCGCAATGCTGATGTGGCCCTCAATGAAATTGGATTTGACACCCCTGATCTATATTCTTACCTAACAACATTAAACCCTGTTCCCCCATTTAGCAGACCCTCTCCCCTAAAGCAGAGATGCAATCATGGCTTCTCGTTTCCCATCCTTTGACAAGAAAGGCTGGTTTGTTTGTTTGTTTTTTCCATGTCTGAGCACACGGGAACAAACCATTATCCCGCAGCCCCCCTACATGACTGCCCGTCAACGCAGCACCGTCTAATTTTCCCGGCTTTTTAATATTAAAACATGCAGAATCACATGAGTGCAGGCTCGGACTTCACGGCAAAGGTCCATTGCCACGCATGACTCCTTTCCAGGATCAGGGCCTATCGCAGGACAGGCGCAAAGGGGCGACGGTTTCTCTCCCCCAGCAACTGGCAGACTGCCCCTGGAGGGGGAGGCTCCATCTCCTGCAGTTGTCACTCGTGACTCATGGATTTGCCGATGGCTAAGAGGGGGGAAAAAAATCGTTCCTTGCGTGCTTTCCTTTGAGCAAAGTTACTATTATAGGTTTTCCTTTTGTATAAATTAAAAGCAGGGAGGAGGAAAAGGAGGAGGAAGAGTGGGCTGAAGAGAAGCTGCCGCGATGCTTTTCCCCCCTCTGGGGAAGCAGGCAGAGATAGCAGCCCCAGCATAATCACTTCATTACAATGTCAGATGTTTGCAGTAATTCAAGTTCTTCTTAAAGAAAAGAATTAATGCATTTCAAAACAATCAAATTACTCCCATTAGGAATGTAAAACGCAGGGACTGGAGAGAGAGGGAAGGAGGGAGGGAGAGAGAGAGAGAGAGAGAGAGAGAGAGAGAGAGAGAGAGAGAGAGAGAGAGGGAGGGAGGAGAGCATGAGAGACGAAGGCATGCAACCTCATCCACCTGATTTGAAAAGCTGGAGCTTAACTGAGCCCGGGCACTTCATCTCTGCCAGCCAACTGATCCTTAGTGCCTTTCAGGTGGGAATTATCGACCAAGGTGAGTTTCTGCTCCAGGGCCAGAGATTCCTCGGCATCCTCTTAATTGGAAAAATTTTAACCCTTCCAGAATCGATCCTGCATATTTGGCTGCTTCCCGATATTTGAGGGGCTGCCACAAGGAAGACGGTGTGTGTGTGTGTGTGTGTCAGCCTCTTCTCCAAAGCACCCGAAGGCAGGACAAGAAGCAACGGATGGAAACTAACCAAGGAGAGAAGCAATCTGGAATTAAGGAGAAATTTCCTTATAGAACAATGAGCCAGTGGAACAGCTTGCCACCAGAAGTTGTGGGTGCTCCATCACTGGACGCTTTTAAGAAGAGACTGGACAGTCACTTGTCTGGAATGATAAGAGGGTCTCCCACATTGCTGGCTGTGGAATTCTGGGAGTTGAAGTCCACATGCCTTAAAATTGTCAAGTTTGGGAAACACTGATGTCAACAAGCACAGGTGTACTGGCGTATGGTCTGAGATTGGGCAATAGAAATGACTAGGCAAAAGATTCAACACAAACCGGAGACATTACTATTGGGAATACTAGAGAAAAACGTAAATAAAGAGGACACATATTTAATTATCCACGTGGTCACGGCGGCAAGGATACTATTTGCTCAAAAGTGGAAAGCAATGGAAGTACCGAATGGGGAAGCACGAATAAAGAAAATTATGTATTGCGCAGAACTAGATAAGGATAACTCAAAGATTAAAAAAAATCAGGAAGAAACAGGATTTTATCGAATGTGGAATAAATTTTATGGATGGAGGGGGAAAAAATGGAGGTCACGGTAAAGAGATAAACTGAGATAGAGACTAGAAATGTATAGCGGTATAGAGGTATATTATATGTAATTCACGTACAATATGGACAGATGTCAGTCAAAGACGATTTACCATGTTCAATGTTTTTTAATCCTTTTTTTTTCTTTGTACTTAATACAAGTTATTTTTTAAAAAATAAATAAATAAATAAAAAGGAATGAGGGGGTCCTTGGTGCTCTCTGAACTTGGTGGCTTTCTTGCAGACGTTTCATTACCCAACTAAGCAACATCATCAGTTTTAGAAGGGAGTTGATGTGGGAGGAGGAGGAGGAGGAGGAGGAGACTTGGTGCTGAGCTTGGTGGTGTTCTTGCAGACATTTTATTACCCAACTAGGCAACATCCTCAATGTTAGAAAGGCTTGTTCCAGCAGGGTCTCTAGGAAAGAAAGACGCCCGACTCCATTTGGTTGAAGTGATAGCTTCTTTTACTAAGGATTACTGGTTGCAGTGAAAGCAGACTAGAACTAAAGTTGCCGTGCAAAAGGTTACAGATTTTGCCCTTCGTCCCAGCCCTCTCTGCCTCCCTGCTTTGTCTTCGTCCAGTGGTGGGCCACTTGGTGCAATTAGAACACAGAACATAGAATAACAGAGTTGGAAGGGACTCTGTAGGCCATCTAGCCCAACCCCCCCTGCCCAGGCACGAGGCCCTACACCATTTCTGACAGATGGCAGTTCAATCTCTTCTTGAAAACTTCCAGTGTTGGAGCACCCACAACGTCTGAATGCAAAGTGTTCCATTAATTGATTGTTCTCACTGTCAGGAAATTTCTCCTTAATTCTAAGTTGCTTCTCTCCTTGGTTAGTTTCCGTCCGTTGCTTCTTGTCCTGCCTTCTGATGCTTTGGAGAATAGCTTGACTCCCTCTTCTTTGGGGCAGCCTCTGAGATATTGGAAGACTGCTATCATGTCCCCCCTCGTCCTTCTGTTCATTAAACTGGACATCCCCAGTTCCAGCAGCCGTTCCTTATATGCTTTAGCCTCCAGTTCCCTAATCATCTTTGTTACTCTTTATGGTAGCCCCATAGATATTTCCAGTGTCCAATTTTTGGAATAGAATAGAGCTGGAAGGGACCTTGGAGGTCATCCAGTCCAACCCCCTGCTCAGGCAGGAAACCCTACACCATTTCGGACAAATGGCTGTCCAGTCTCTTCTTAACAACTTCCAGTGTTGGAGCATTTACTGCTTCTGGAGGCAGGTTGTTCCACTGATTAATTGTTCTCACTGTCAGGAAGTTTCTCCTTAGTTCTAGGTTGCTTCTCTCCTTGATGAGTTTCCATCCATTGCTTCTTGTCCTGCCTTCAGGTGCTTTGGAGAATAGCTTGACTCCCTCTTCTTTGGGGCAGCCCCTGAGATATTGGAAGACTGCTATCCTGTCCCCCCTCGTCCTTCTCTTCATCAAACTAGATATACCCAATTCCAGCAACCGTTCCTTATATGCTTTAGCCTCCAGTCCTCTGATCACCTTTGTTGCTCTTCTCTGCGCTCTTTCTAGAGTCTCAGCATCTTTTTTATAGTGCGGTGACCAAAATTGGTTGTGGTATTCTCGATGTGGCCTTACTAAGACTTTGTAGAGTGGTATTAGTATCTCACGCGGTCTTGACTGAATCCCTCTGTTAATGCAATTTAGGATTGCATTGGCTTTTTTGGCTGCTGCTGCACATGGTTGGCTCATATCATCCTGGTAGCATTCAATCAATCAATCAATCAATCAATCAGAATAGAACTGGAAGGGAGGTCTTTTAGTCCAACCCAAACTGAGTCCAGATATTCCTTGACTTACAAGGGTTTCCTGCCTGAGCAGGGGGTTGGACTAGATGACCTCCGAGGTCCCTTCCAACATTATTATTATTATTATTATTATTATTATTATTATTATTATTATTATTATTATTATTATTATTATTTAGTGACCATTTGAAGTTACAACAGCACTGAAAAAAGAGATTTATGACCGTTTCTCACATTACGACCTTTGCAGTATCTCCGTGGTCACGAGATCAAAAATTGACCGCTTGAGCGAGAATAATTTTTGCACAGTACTGGAAGAATGAAGGACTGCCATCAGAGGAAGAAATAATCAGGAAAATATTGGAACATGCAGAGATGGACAGATTAACTATGAGGTTGAAAGATAAAGAAGATACAGACTGCTATCAAATTTGGAATTTATTTTATTCTTGGTTAGAGAAGAGAATGAAGGATTAGGAATTGAACGTGGATTAGCATAGCAAACTCCAGACAACTTGTTGATTGGAAAAATTAACATATGTTGATGGGAAAAAAAATGAATAAAATTTTTTATTTTTATTATTGGCCGCTTGACCACTGACTCATATTTATGACCATTGCAGTATCCCGGGATCACGTGATCCCCTTTTGCGACCTTTGGGCAAGCAAAGTCAATGGGGAAGCTGGATTTGCTTAACGACCGGGTTGCTAAATCATCAAATGCAGTGATTCACTCAACGACCGTGGCGAGAAAAGTGGTAAAATGGGGTTAAACTCTCTTAACAAACATCTCACTTAGCATAAGAAATTTTGGGCTCAATTGCAGTCGTAAGTCGAGGACAACCTGTATAAGGAAGAAGGTTTTTTGGGGGGTGGGTGGGATGTTGCTAAGCAGTGAGATTATTGGATGCAGAAAGCTGGAAAAATCCAGCACTGCCCACAACGGAGGAAAGTTCGTGAAAATGCTGCGATGGCTGAATTGGCTGCTCGGATTGGAGAAAAGATAATATTTGCCCTTTTTTTGCTGACTGGAAACTCCTGATAGACATTTTTGCATGAAATGGGAAAAAGTGAACTTATGATTTATAGTTTTGACGATTAGACAGGAGAGGCTGTAGAACGAAGAGGGTTCGGCTGCAACGATCGAGTAAGAGGCAAATCTGTAGTTGTATTTATAATGGATGTAAAGAATATCATAAGCTACTTCTTTGTGTATTTTTTTTCTTTCTTTTCCACATTTCTTTTATGTTCCCCCCAACCCGCTTTCTTGCAATTCTCTTTGATTTATGTTTCATTCTTTTCTCTTTTTTTACTTCATACCGGTATTAGTTTTATATTCTGGTTAAAAAAAATCGCACAAACATACAAACACAGGTGCCTTCTGGCCCATTTCACACAGGCTTCCCAAAAGGCCAGCATTTTCTTCTCCATAAATCTCCTGGAAAGCCACCCCACCCCTGCTTTGCGGCTATCTTTTCTGCTCCCTTTCAAAGGGGGCTACGACCATTTGCCCCACGGGACGAGAACTACGCTAATATCCAAGAAATAATCAAATAGAACAGTGGTTCTCAACCTTTTTAATGCCGTGACCCCCAACCGGTCGTAAGTCGAGGATTACTCAACCGGTCGTAAGTCGAAGACTACTCAACTGGTGCAGCACCGTTTGCAGAATGGGACTTTTGGCGGGCTCAGCAGGGCAAAGACAGCCTGGACAATTCCTATTGGCTTTGGAAAGCCAATAGAATTAGACTCTATTCAAGAGAGTCTCTTCTATTGGCTTTCAAAAGCCAATAGAATAAAAGGGAGTAGCACAGCTAAGGAAAAGGGGGGAAAAATGGCGGACTGCGTTGTTTGGCAACCCCCGTGAAATGGTCGTTCGACCCCAAATGGGGTCCCGACCCACAGGTTGAGAACCACTGAAATAGAAGCTTTAAAGAAATGATGCCAAAGGATGGACAAAATAAAATGGGAATGGCAGAAATTAAAATGATTCTTTCAATGCACAATGTATCTAAACATTCATCTTCACTCCCCTTGGCCACATCTCATTGTTGAAAGAAAAGTCTTCATCATGGTTCAGTCCAGGCCAGGGATAAACAACATGGCGACTGATTTAGAAAGACGGTTGCAGTTTATTGAAGAGGAGAGCCAGACAGAAACATGGCTCTGGAAGAAAAGAGAGGAGAGCACATGTAGGAAGTGGGTTTTTATACCCTCTGGAGCCTTTTGTTTGGAGATTATTTCCTTTTTCCTGTTTGAGGCTTTGCATTTCCTGTGTCATGTATTTTGACCTGTGTCCCTTTGGCATCTGTGAGTTAATCCTATTATATCTCAAAGGTCATATCCTGCTTCCCTGATACTGGGGCTAATGACTCTTAGAGTTTGGTGGGGTATGCCGATTTTAGGTGTCTTTGTCTTCTTAATCTCCTAGCTCCCTGGATTTACATCTGCATCTCTACATCTGCATCTTGTGCTTGGGGGAAGCAGACTTGGGGCTATTAAGGAAAAACTGGGCATGATTTTCCGTCTCTTTAAGATCCTTCGAGGAAATATATTTTTCTGCCCTTTTAATATTTCTTTCTCTGGGAGGCTGACTTCCCACACCATCATTGGCCGAAGATGGCTGGTTTTTACGTCTCTTATTTTTGTTTCCTTTTGTGCGCAAACCCATTTTAACAATTTATGACCTAATGTCTTTTTCAACCCTTCCCCTTCCAAAAGTCCAATGTGGGGGGTTCTCATATTGTACCAGACTGGTCCGCAAAGCCAACCAACCAAATCCATGTGGTTAAAACTAACCAAAACCTGTTAGCTGGGTGTGAATGCAACCACGAGTTTGTAACTAGTTAAACATGTGTAAACCCACAGCAATTGTGTTCTGGGCACCCTCTGTTAGTGATATTTCTGCACCTCTGTGGCTCTGTCACAGGTTTAATGCGTGTTCAAAAAGATGTGTCTTTATCATTCTTTCAAAAATTGCCCTGCATTCTCCAGAACCGTTTCTTCTTTTTTAAAAATCAAAAAGAAATGTTCTTTAAAAAAAAAAAAAGCAAAGAACACAACTGTAATTTACTCTGGGAGACCCCTATTACTTCCAGCCTTTGCTTTCTAACAAAATTGCATTTTACCTCTCCTTTAAGAAACCAACCTTTTAATTCATGCTAAAATAATTCTGAGGAGAGACACGCTGCACACACACACACACACACACACACACACACAGCTGAAACATTTGCTTGGCAGCACTTGAATAAAAGGATGTTACAGCACTAATTGAATAATTGATTTTTAAAGCTCACCTTCAATGTCTTTCCATCCATCACCACGGGGGCAGAAAAAAAAGTGCTTTCCTCACCAGCCATTAAAAAGGCTCATTGGCAGCGCTCTTGATTTAAAATAAATACAAAATACGTTGGGCTGTAAGATAACAATTAGACAAATGCACCTGAACAGCGTCCTATTAAATCCTTGATGGCCAAAATGGGCATGGATCTTTTAAAAATATAATTGCACTGGGGAATTTTGCCACGTTTCCTTGCTCTGTGCATTTAACCGCGTCAAACAAAACAGTGCCAGGTGCCAACGTGGGCAACTTGATTGTGGTTAACATTTGGAGAAGAAGAGGGTTAAATGCGACGTGTTGTGTAACCGGCTTCAGTTGATGGGTCAGTGTGCAAATCCAGAGTTTAAGCAAGCAGGAATTTAGCTTGCGAGCCAGCTTACTCTTTAGTTTCATGCTGTATCGGAGCTAAAACCTGCCTGCCTTTGAATGTTTTTCAAAGCTGGGAGCAAATCCCATTTTCGTGTCTCCGAATGCCTGGTGGGATCCATCACAGACGGAATTGCTCGCTCCCAGATTCAACTCATTTAAGCGTCACCTATCTTCCCAGGCTGAGTTGCAACTTGTTTGCTGCAAGATTTGGTCGGTGTAAAAGAAATCCTGAGGGGGCCAAAAATCTTTGGGTACGTTTGGAAGGGCTTCATGGAGATTTGGGAGCACATTTGCACAATGCTTTCTACTTTGCTACCTGGCTTTCCTAAGGGCACTATGTGTTGTGCAAACACACCCACGTTGGCAGTTTAGTTTACGATTGGCAAGCAGAGGCATTGCCTGGAGGAGCCGGGCCGATGAAGTCAAAATGGCAGCCGCGAGTCCAACTGAACCCAGATCCTTCTGCCATGCAGTGCAAGGGGAAAAAAATGACCAGGTTTTGGGTTCAACCAGAATAGAGCCAGAAGGGACCTTGGAGGTCTTCTAGTCCAGCCCCCTGCGTGAGTAGGATACTCTATACCAGGGCTTTTCAACCAGTGGTACAGGTACCATCTGTGGTACATTGGCACCTGGCAGGTGGTACGCGACCATCCTAGAAAAGTGGTAGCGGGGAATGAGCTGAACTGGGGGCAGCACCGCACAAGCCTAATTCTGCCAGCAGCCTAAGAGAAAGGCTGGGTTCCATCCATACGACAAACCGCAGATGGGTCCCTGTTACCTTAGTCTAGTCTGGCATGTTGTGTGAATCTAGTTCCTGGATGGCTAAGGGGGGAGAGGGTTTCCAAACCCAATTTTTATTGCAGAATCGTGGAATTTAAATGGGAGGGGAGCAAACCATGCCCCCCCCTCTATGTAACCCTTACACCTAGTCTACCAGTCCTTTTTCTACAACAAGAAAAAAATAGAGTTGAGCCATTTTGGGAGACTGTTTTAACGTGAGACTTTTTTCTCCATCAGTTTGGGTTTCTAATAAAAGGGCAAAAAACCCTGATTAAATGTCAACTTTCTGAAGATCTGCAGCAGGGCTGAATCATTATTTTTTGCCTTTGACTTGACGGGGATCGGGGTGGGGAGGGGCAGAGCTATTTCCAAAATGTCTTTGGCAGAGACGTCTCAAAACGAAGCTGCTGCAATTTACATTTCATTGACTTGCATTTCAGTTACACCGAAAGAGCCTTTTTGCGATGGGAGTTTTGCCTCTTTTAGGGGCGTAAAAACAAGACGCAAGTTGGGTCTAAAAACTCTCGCAGCCCCACATCCAAAACTTTCCAGAGTCGATATTTGAAGGATCATACACAAGAAAGATATATTATTGTATGGAGAAGATGGATAGATTATATTCAGAAAAAATATGGGACTATAAAGCTTCATTTATTTTATAAGTTTTATCGTAACTGTTGTAGAGATTTGTTTATATGACTTAATTTAAGGGGAGTTAAAGGTTAAGTATGATGTTTTTTTCTTTCTTTTTTCTTTTTTCTTTCTTCTTTTCTTTTTTTATTATTGTTAACTTTTTTATTAATAACCCTGTGCTCTGCTCTGGGAAGCAAGGGGGGGAGGGTTGAGGGTGGGTGGGTGGGTGAGTGGGTGGGTAATGATAATATAGTCATAGTAAATGCTTGGGCATTTCCCCTATGCTGCGTTCATGTGTGTGAGAGGGATGAGAGGGGAGGAAGGAGTAGGGAGGAAGTAGGATGGTTAGAGGAGAAGGGGAGGGGAAGAGAGTAGGAGGGGAGGAGAGAAAGAGGAGGGAAGTAGGGAAGGATTAAAGAGGGTGGACGCAGCCTGGGGGGAATGGGCAGGCGGTGCCAATAGTTAGGAATTTATTTTAATTGAATTGTATTTTGTATGAATAAATGGAAAATAAAAACTTTTTAATAACAAAACTTTCCAGAGTCGTGAGCATCCCCAGAGAGTCGCAACGGGCTCCCCTTGGCCTGCCGGCCACGAGACCACAAAGGATGTGCGCACACCCTGCGCCCAGGTGCGCAAGTCCCCCCCTCTCCCAACACAGCCTGATTTTGCACTTACGGACACAACTGAGCCCAGAACTTATGTTGCTAAGTGAGACATTTGTCGAGTGACTTTTGCCCCTCCACCGCCGTGTGCAAAAAAAAAAAAAAAGGTTCAATCAATCAATTTCAACTTCTCGTGGGAAATTTTTTTTTTTTTGCAAAGTTGGAATTGATTGATTGAACTTTTTAATCCCACCCAGTTTGCCATTACCACCGCAGCCAAGCCCACCCAATGGGCCACACTCACCCAATTGGCCACACCCAGCCAATGGGCCACATCCAGCCAATGGGCCACGCTCACCTGGCATCCGACGATGCATAAGTGGGTTTTGGGTTGCAGTCTGGGCACTCGGTCTCTAAAAGGTTCGCCATCACTGGTATAGGTTCTCCTGCTTGAGCAGGGGGCTGGACTAGAAGACCTCCAAGGTCCCTTCCAGCTCCATTCTATTCTAAGAGTTTATCATTCTCAGACTGTGAATCGAATTGATGATTAACCATAATAATAATAATAACAATAATAATGTATATTCAGGCCTTACCTTAACAGTTCTTAGGTCCTTGGTTAGGACTTGAACTGTTAAATTTTTATCAGTCCCCAACTGTGAATCAAATTGATGATTTACCAATACTACTACTACTACTACTACTACTACTACTACTACTACTACTACTATTACTACTACTACTAATAATAATAATAATAATAAAAAAATTGGAGCACCACTTGAACACCATCGGCATTGACAAATTCGCCCTTAGTCAATTGCAAAAGGCGGCCTTACTAGGAACTGCTTCCATCCTGCAACGATATCTGTAATACCATCAAACATCCACATCTGCCTATCCCAGGTCCTTAGTAAGGACTCGATAGGTAGACAAAAATGCCAAATCCAGTCTGAACATCTGGCTGACTGTGCAATGATCAACATCAACAACAATAATAATATATTCAGGTGTTACCTTAACACAGTGGTTCTCAACCTGTGGATCAGGACCCCATTTGGGGTCGAACGACCATTTCACGGGGGTCACCAAACAAGGCTGTCCGCCATTTTTTTCCCCTTTTTCTTTGGCCACGCCCCTGGCACCTGGTGATGTATAAGTGGTTGGGGGTCACCACAACACGGGGAATTGTATTATGGGGTCGCGGCATTAGAAAGGTTGAGAACCACTGCCTTAACAGTTCTTAGGTCCTTGGTTAGGAGTTGAACTGTTAAGCTTTTACCAATCCCACACTGTGAATCAAATTGAAGATTATTATTATTATTGTTGTTGTTGTTGTTATTTCTGAAGAAAGCCCTAGTGCTGTTCAGATGGCGTGAAAACCATTCCCCTGTCTCTGTCCCCCCCCCCATCTTAACTTAGTTTCCCTGGATGGCTTAATTCTGCCAGCAGCCTAAGAGAAAGGCTGGGTTCCATCCATACGACAAACTGCAGACGAGTCCCTGTTATCTTAGTCTAGTCTGGCATATTGTGTGAATCTAATTCTTGGATGCTCAGGGTGCTTCCAAACCCAGTTTTTATTGCAGAATCGTGGAATTTGAATGGGGAGGGCAGACAATGCTACCCCCCCCCCATATACAACCCTGGCATCTATTCTTTTTCGACAATTTCAAGTCTACAACTTCACTCCGCAGGGTTTTGGGGGTCTAGGACAATTCGCCACGGCCACCTCGCCACAAGACAACTTGCTGCAGGACAAGAGTTACACTAATATCGAAGAAGATATTACAAGATTTGTTTTTCTCGCCATGCACGTGTATACATAACCGGTGGTGGGATTCAGCCGGTTCGCACCACTTCGGCAGAACCGGTAGCTAATTTTTTGTTGCCCAGAATGGACTTCCGGAAGCGGCATCCAGACAGAGAACTGGTTGTTCACATATTTGAATCCCACCACTCTACATAACCCAAACTTGACTGTTGTTTCTCTGTGTCATTTATGTGGGTATATGCCTAATTCTGTGTTTATTTATTTATTTATTGTCATTTTTATGTAATGTATATTGAAGGTGGTGACCCTCTGAGAGCCGAATGCAACAAAATTTCATTTTAATGTATACCGATTAGTGCACATTCAAAATGACAATAAAGTTATTATTCTATTCTAAATATTATTCTATTCTGCTCTATTAATATTATTCTATTCTATTTTAAATATTATTCTATTCTAAATATTATTCTGTTCTAAACATTATTCTATTCTGTTCTATTAATATTATTCTATTCTATTCTAAATATTATTCTATTCTGTTCTATTAATATTATTCTATTCTAAATATTATTCTATTCTGTTCTATTCTAAATATTATTCTATTCTATTCTAAATATTATTCTATTCTGTTCTATTAATATTATATTCTATTCTAAATATTATTCTATTCTATTCTAAATATTATTCTATTCTATTCTAAATATTATTCTATTCTATATATTATTCTATTCTGTTCTATTAATATTATTCTATTCTATTTTATTCTTCTATTCTATTCTAAATATTATTCTATTCTAAATAATATTCTATTCTGTTCTAAATATTATTCTATTCTAAATAATATTCTATTCTGTTCTAAATATTATTCTATTCTATTCTAAATATTATTCTATTCTGTTCTATTAATATTATTCTATTCTATTTTATTCTTCTATTCTTTTCTATTAATATTATTCTATTCTATTCTAAATATTCTGTTCTATTCTATTCTAAATATTATTCTATTCTAAATATTATTCTATTCTGTTCTAAATATTATTCTATTCTAAATATTATTCTATTTTGTTCTATTATTATTCTATTCTATATTTTCTATTCTACTCTACTCTACTCTACGCTTATTCTGTTATTCTGTTCCATTAATGCTGGAATAGAATCATTAAAGAAAGGATGCCAAAAGAGGGACAGCATGAAATGTGAAGGACAAAAATGAAAACAAATTTTTAATTATTTTAAATAGTTAAATTGTCCGGCGGCGAGTTGGCTGTTGTGAGTGGTCCCATTCTGGCCTTTGGCACAGGATCCCCGGAAGCAGCGAGGGAAGAGAATTGGGGAGAACCAAACCGAGTCCTCGTTTTCCACTCTGCGCCTTGTTCCCACCCAATAAAAATAAAGACTAAAACAACATATACGAAGTATAGAATCAATTGTATTCCCCTTTGTGCTAAATGTACATGGGTTGGACAGCTTCTTTTGCTCATAATCATTTTATCAGTAACACTTTACAATAACATTGAAGAATACAGGAATTTTACAGGGTAAATATGTAGAATCACAGTTTTTCCCACCCAACCCCTCCCCAGGAAAAAAAGAAATTAAAACGGGAAAGGTATATATTGTTTTTTTTCCTGGTCGTCGTTTTAAAAAAGTATCTGTTATAAAAAAAAGGAAACGAAATTAAATCTGATTTCCACCCCGAATGGAATGTCGTTTAAAAAAAGAAGGGGAGGAAAAAAAAAGTGACAGGATTTTCATTGTTAAAATTAATAGCTTTTTCCCCCCCAGTCTGTTCTTTTTCTTTAAAAAAGAGAAAAGAGGGTTTTCAAGGATCTTCTTTTTTTATTATTATTTTTTTCATTTTATTTTTTTTTATTTTTCATGGAGTTTTTCAACCTTCTTCCCAGATAAAAAAACTGAAATATTAATAATGTACAAATCAATTTACATTTGATAACAATGTTCATTACGTGCACATAGAAAAGGGCTGGAGGACTGTTGCCACAAATTCGGATAAAAGTTTTTGGAAAGCGGGGGGGGGGGGAGAAACATGAAAGGTCACAAGGATGAAAATGAATCATTGAGGCTGTTTTTGGGGGGGACAGGGGGGGGGAAACAAACGTAAAAAAACGATGCTTTGGATCATTCTTTCCATAAACGGGAGCTACGAGAGCCATCAAACCGATCGAAAACCGTTGGGATGCTGATAGTCGCCCAACGGCCTTCCCTGATCTGTTGGGCCTTCGGATGTGCCGGCTTGCAACTCCCATGCTCGCGCAAGCTGGCTGGGGACCGTGGGAGCCGTAGTGCCACACATTGGCAGGGAGGTTGGCACTGATGGGTTTTTTTTTTCCCCTCCTCCCAGTGTCCCGGTGTGGGTGCCCCATGGTTTGTTCCGATCAGGGCGATGCCAAAGGCCTGCGCCTCGCCCTGGGACTACCGATCAGCTGCATTCATACGGCACGCTTCCACCAATTCCCCCAAATTCTCCGCCGAAGGCCAACCCGAAAATATTTACCTGGCTTCGGGAAATTGATTTTGTTAGGTTTACACAGGTGGAGTCCCAGCGGTCAGATTAAAAAGGAAGCTGGATTAAAACAGACCGAGGAGGTTAGCATTGTGTGCATAAACCCCCTTTTTCACGGACTTTAATTGAAGGTGGTTGTGTGGATGCAGCCCAGGTGTATGTTCCGTGCTGACTCGAAGGCAAGCAGACACCCTTGTTCATTGCATGGGGGCAACAATTGACATTGCACGGAATTAGCTTTGGGGGCTACACAGCATTCTTCCTCAATGGCAGATCTTTGATGCCCTGAACAAGACCTCGCTTCTAATTCTGGTCCGACAAACCCCTCTTTTTCCCCCGCTTCTCCAGCGTTCGAGACATCCCCGTGCCTCCAACGTTCCCCTTCTTAGCAGCTCCACTCGTTTCTCGGGCTCTGCGGTGGGGGGGGATCTCCAGTTGTAGGCAGTTTTGTTCCCCGGACATTGGCTAAGCTAGTTTGGAAAGTGGGGAAGGGGACATTAAGGATGACACTGTGCAGCCTTGGGGGAGGGGGAGAAGGGGTTCTCTGCTGACCATCTCCCCTTGAGAGGAAGGGCCTTCTCCGATGCTAAGGCCTAGACTTGCTCCAGGACGTCCCCCTTCTCTGCATTAGAACTTGGCTAGGGTTGGGACGAGAGACCACTAGGAAATCCCAAGCTAGACTGAAAAGGAGAAAAGACAACCCTAGAAGGCAACGACAAAAGACTTTTCCAGCTCAGCGAAGAGGTCACCGGGAGTTTAAGAGGAGACTGGAGTACCACTTTTCTGAAATGGTATAGGGTCTCCTGATGAAGCAGGGGGTTGGACTAGAGGACCTCCAAGGGCCCTTTCCAATTCTGTTATTCTATGAGCTCTATCTGCCCTCCTGGAATAACTCGTTTCACCCTCTCAGGATTTCCTCTAGCTTGGATTTATTTTTAGAATGTAAAATAATCAGAGCTGGAAGGGACCTTGGAGATCTTCTAGTCCAACCCCCGGCGCGAACAACAGATCCTATGCCATTTTAGACAATTAGCTGTCCAGTTTCTTCCTAAAAGCTTTATAAAGTGGTACTAATACTTCTCGTGATCTTGATTACCTTGGCTATCTGAAAAGGCAATTGTAATCTGATTTTATGGCAGAGGCGGAAAAAAAAAATAAAAACTCAAACCAGCTTCCATTTTTAAACTTATCCATTTCCCCCTCAAAATAGAAAACGCTGACAAGAGCACGCTTTAACAGGGTGTGTGTGTGTGTGTGTGTGTGAGAGAGAGAGAGAGAGAGAGAGAGAGAGCGCAACTGAGGCACTTTACAACTTGTGGACTTCGACTCCCAGAATTCCTGAGCTCCGGAATTCTGGGAGTCGAAGTCCACAGGCCGTAAAGTTGCCATAGTTGTTTCTCCCATTTTAACACACTTGCTTTAATGTTCATCAGCTCAAACCGCTCAGCAATGTTAATTCAGAGTAAGACTGAGATGGAGCAAATACTGAGAATTTCAAAATATTGTCTCCCTGTTTTGGTGTCCCCCCCCCCGGTCTTGTAAGGCGAACTCCAGATTTAACTGCTTTTTCCACTGATTTAGCGAAACCGACAAGCTTAAACTGAACTAACCATCTTTAAGTCGCATCAACTGCCATGGCCAACCTCCATCTTAACTCAGATGGACTTTTTAGTACAATTCACCGTTTAATCCAGTTTTTTCCAACTGGCGCCGCCAGACGAATTGAGGCAATTGCCCGGTGGCTTTCCATTTCAGCAGGCAGAAGGGCTGGGGGGAAATGGCTGGCACAGGCTGGGATTTTTTTACACCTTTTGCCTATCCTGGTCTTCAATCCCTTACTTTAAGGCACCCCAAAATGATGCAGGGTAGACGGTTTCCAGATTATGTTCAAAGTGAATCCTGTTGCTTTAATGTTCTTTGCTGAAGAACCCTTTCCATTTTTGTGGGAAACAGAAAGTTGTTTTCAGTGGGACGCTAAGGACCGAAACCACAGACAAACGGCAAACCTTTGGAGAGGTGTTTTTAATAACAAGTATAATTTAATTCCTAGATCAGCTTTCTCAACCTTGGCCAATTGAAAATGTGTGGACTTCCAACTCCCACAATTCCCCAGTCAGTACGGCTGGCTGAGGAATTCTGGGAGTTGAAGTCGACACATCTTAGAACACGGAACACTAAATAGGGACCTTGAAGGTCTTCTAGTCCAACCTCGTGCTTTACCAGAAGACCCTATACCATTTTGGACAAACGGCTGTCCAATGTCTTCTTGAAAATCTCCAGCGATGGAGCACCCACAACTTCTGGAGGCAAGTAGTTCCACTGGCTAACTGGTAATCTTCAAAATGGCCAAGATTGAGAAACATCCTAGATGAACACCTTTGCTGGGTTTGGTCTTGAATTAGAAGCTAACCCAGTGCCCAAGCTAAGCCACAAAAACAAAAAAACAACAACAGATGCACAAGGTTGCGAGTCATCAAGCCTGCAGGGTCTGGATCTGACCGAGACAAGACTGTTGTGTGAAAGTAGCACAACAGAGACATTGCTTTTCACTTTACCGGCTTCACACACGCTGTCTGAGCCCAACTTATAGCTACAGGCAGCTACAGGAGCAGGGATAACATTGGGGGGGGGGGATGTGAACCTCTTTTTTTTGCGTTTCTGGCTGGTTTTTTTTTTACGCACGGCAAGTCCAACGAGAAATCCATCCATCGCCAGATGGACAACTGTCAAAGATTTGATTCACATAAAAGGGGAGCTAAAAAAATAGGATTGGCTGTCCTGTTGGATCATTTGCCCAAATCTAGAGAAGTCCGAGACTTAAGATGGGGTTGGTGGACTAAGCATGATCCCCCAAAATGTTTGTTGGCAACGAGATTCAAGACTTTGGAGATTTTTCGAGCCATTTGACACAGATGCCACCTGGGTGCAATTTATGTCTGCAGAGTCTAATAGTAATCGGGGCGGGGGGCTTGTATTTTGCATTCCCCCACCCCATCTCTGTTTCCTATTAGTCCGTTTTTAGGGCATTTTACAATTTTTAGGGCATTTTACAGACCCACGTCTACTTGCCCCAAGACCACGTTCCCTCTCAAGAAGAGCCCCGGACCTCCTCCCAAACTCCTCTCTTCCTTCCCTGTTGGATTCCCACAACCCGAGCCTTGTTTTCCCACTGTTTGCCCACTGATGATCAGGGCCAGCTGGGTCGGGCGGAGGGAAATCAGAGCAATCTTGGCTCGGTGCACCAAAGGTGGAGCTGGCCCATCCTAACCTCTGGAGAGACCAACCAGTGTTGGCGGGGGGGGGGGAGGACTCAACTCCTTCCCCCTCCCTTTCAAAGATCCAGGCGACTCCTTCCATCTTCCCATCTTTGTGGTCCTCTCCCCCCATCCCGTTTCCTCTGCTCCCCCGTTCCCCAAAGAGCCCCCTCTTTGTTTAAACCCTGGATAGCTTATACATACTGTACTCTGTATATCTCATATACCTCTATAAAGCTATTTATCACTCTATATCAATGTTTCTGAACTGTAGCCATTTTGAGAGGGGTGGACTTCAACTCCCAGGATTCCCCAGCCAGCAACGCTGGCTGGGGAATCCTGGGAGTTGAAGTCCACCCCTCTCAAAATGGCTACAGTTCAGAAACACAGGTCTCTCTGTACATATATAAAGACGTATTTATAGATAGATCTCTGATTAGAGTTATCTATGGCTTTCTCTTCGCGCTGGCTCCTTGCCAAGTTTCTCTAGTTTTGGCAGAACCAGGAAGTTGGCTGCAGTCGAGGGGGGGGGGAGGGACCCTACCCCAAATCATACCTCTGCCCCACCGATCTTTGGGGAAACCTCCGTGGCGTCAACGATGCAGAACTGCTTGGCTCGAAGCCGGGCCTCCGGGCACGCTTGCATCCTCCTTCCGGCCCCTTGCCCCTTCCCGCCCTCCTCCCCCCCCCGGTTTTCACAAAAGCAAAACAAAGTTTTAAAAAAACCGACTCGTGGGTCTGACATTCTCGTTTCTTTTAACACCGTTTGGAAAGAAAGGAACACAATATAGCACCTTGTTTCCGAAGGGAGACGGAGGAAGGACGACGGCGGGAGGCATGGCCGATGACGGCGGGGCGTCGAAATCCTTCCGAACGCAAAACAAAACTCGGGGCAACGTCGGTCCCGCTCGGCTACGAGGGACACAGCGCCACCCCGACGTGGTTCACAATGGCATGGAGTTATGGGCGTCAAACCTATTAGAAATCCCCCCCCCTTTTTAATATATTAAAAAAAAAACCAGACTGATTTGGAACTGCCCCGTTTTTGGGGAACAAGTCGGGACCCTCCGGTTGATTTTGGGGGATCAGGAGTGTCCCCCAGGGAGAGGTTGGGCCGCCATCGCTCTGGTGCCTGGCTTTCTCTTGGCACTTCTCGGCTGCCCTCCCAGGAAATCAAAGCTTAAAGGATGAGAAGAAGGTGGGGTGGGGTGGGGGGCTGCTGGCCAGGCCAGGCCTGGGGTTAAACCAGGGCACATTTTGAAGAGGGAGGACAAGGAGGTGGATTTGGGGTCTCTGTCCCCCTTCTCATTTGACCAGTCCGGGCATCGGACCTGGGTCTGGCTGGGGATTTGTTTCAGAGTAGGTGGGGGTGGTTGGGTTGTGGTCAGAGGGAGGGAGGGACCCCCATTTCTTCCACCTCCATCAAGGGCCCAAGCTCTGCCGAGGGGGAGCACCGCGATCCGCCCGCCTGCCTGCCTGGGGCTGGCTAAGCATCATCCCGGCTGTAGTCCCACCTGGGTGTATGTGTGTATGTGTTTCTGGGCCCCCCACCCCTTTTTAAGCCTCCTCGTGCGGTCCAGGCACCATCCATCCCTCTTCCGGCCGAGTGGCAGCCCCTCCTTCAAACGGGGGGGGGAGGCTCCACTTGCCTTTAAAGTCTGCCTAGGGGAAGAACGACAACGATGACCCTACAGGGTTGGGAGGTCAAGGGTGGAAGGAGGGGATTGGGGGCCCTGTAAGCTTCTCGCCTCCACCGTCTTTCTCTCTATTGTTGCTTGTTTGGGGGGGGTGTCTTCCTGCGAGGGGAGGGCGCAAAAGGAGAACAAGATGAGCAAACCCAAAAGGGTGGGCGACACGGGGCCCGTTTGGAACAGCGGCTGCCTCCCCTGGAAGAGGAGGAGGCAGAGAGGCAATTGGGGCAGGTCTCCTCTCCAGAAAAGTTTTTTTGAGGGGGGGGGGAAAGAGATGCATGTCTGGATAGTCTCACTGCGTGCTGCCTTCGGGTGTGGGTCTCTCTCTGGTGCACGCAGGGATCTGGGGGGGGCAGGACAGGGGGGGGCCTCAGACATAATATTCCTTGTCTTTGTTTTTCTTGCTTTTGCTGGCCGTTTTGGGGGCCGCGGCCGGCTTCTCCTTGACCACCGTGCCGTTGCTCTGCGCCGAGTTGCTGATGTAGTTGCGGCTCTGGTCCACCTGGTAGGAGCCTTCGTCCCGGTTGCGGTACTTGTACATGGCGTAGAGGAGGATGAGGATGCAAAGGGCGGCGGCCGCCACGATGCCCACCACCATGCCGGTGGTGCTGCTGGACTCCCGGATGACCTCCACGGCGCCGGGGGGACCCCTCTCCCCGGGGTCGGTGGGGTTAGCTGTGGGCAGATTGTGGAAATCGGGGGAAGAGGTTATCACGGGGTACTTGGGCCGGTTGAGCTTGTCGGGCTCGAAGGAAGTGGCCAGAGGGGGGAAGTGTTCGGGGTGGGGCCGGAAGGGCTCCCGGTTGTTCATTTTGCCGGCGGGGATGCGGTGGAGCAGGGTGGGAGAGGTGGTGGAGGAGGAGGTGAGGAGGTCTGGGCCGGAGGGAGATCCCGGCAATCCTGTCCTAAGGTTGGGGCGGTATCCGTGGGGCTTTTTGGCAGCTCCTGCCTCAGGGCGGCCCATCGGGGTCCTATCGGTGACCAGGGGGAAGGTGGTGTAAAAGTCTTCGTCGTCGGTGGGGGGCAGGCTGGAGTCGAAGACCTCCCCGGAGGCGTACCCCGAGGCCTCGATGCCTTCCTCGCAGTCGCTGTCGTCTTGTTCGGCCAGGCAGGGGGGCTTCGGCTGAGCCGGGAGGGAGATTGTATCTTTGGTGGTCTCAATTACGGTTAGGAAGGGGCCAAAGGTGGGAGGCAGGGGAATAAAAGGAGAGCGCGTGGCGATTGGAGGGGTGTCTAGCGAGTCTTCGGTTATTATGGGCAAGACTAATTCACCTCCTAGAACAGAGAGAAAAGGGGGAGAGAAGAGAGGGGGGGGAAGAGGGTCAGCCCCGTGGCCAGGCCCCCCCCCCAGCTCCATACAAGACAGCACTAACCACAAGATACAGCTAGCCAAACCCCACTGACTCCATCCCTGGCAACTTCCCTTTTATTATTTTTTTTATTTTTATTTTTTTGTCTAGAGAAATCATAATCAAAGGAAAAAAATAAAAAATAAAACAAAGGATAATTTAAAAAGTCATTTAATCCGTAAAAAAAAAAAAGAAAGAAAAAAAGAAAGATTAAAACAGATAAAACAGCAGGATTAAGAGCAAGTCACACCCTCTCTGGCTGATTTCTCTTCCCATCCTCTTCGGCTAAAACACTAAAATATTCTTTCTCTCTCTCTCTTTTTTTTTTCCTCTTTTTTTTTCCCTTTCTGTTTTTTTTTGTTTGTTTGTTTAAAAAAAAAATAAGAGCAAACCACGGAATTCAGTCAACTTACATCAACAAATAGGCCGTGTGATATTAGCATGAAGAAAAAAAATTACAAAAAAGAAAACTAGGTAAGAATGCTTTTTGGACGAAAAAACAACTTTTTTTTTTCTTTTCGTTTCTTTCAACATCTCTCTCTCTGCATCTTGCCTTTTTGTTATTGTTATTATTTATTATTATTATTTTAAATTTTGCTTTCTTCTGAGATTCATTTCTGTGCTTTGGCTTTTTCATAACGGCACCCCCCCTTTGCCTCTTCCCTCCTCCCATACCCCCAAAAGACCCCCCCCCCAGGCCTTGTTGCCCCCCAGATCCCAATCACCCACTTTGATGTTCCAAAAACCAAAATCATTAGAGACGTGCAACACCCCCCCCCTTTTTTTTTTTTAGCTCTTTGCTAATTTGAGGATTTTAGCTCTAAATTGAGGCAACAATAGGACTTTGCAGAGAATCATCCAGGGCTGGGATGGCACAGCAAAGCTTTCCCTTTTCCAAATTGATCCTGGATCCAAAATTCCCCGTCTGGGTTTGACCTTCCTGGCCTGATGCAAAATGAGCTCAAAGTGGGTGGTTGGGATTGGGGGTGTGGGTGTTTTTTTTTTTTTTTTCTCCCAAGGAGGGGTGTCATAGTTTTCCCTGCATTCCTACGGGATCCCCCCCCCCCCGATAGGAAACAGATGACAAGAGGTCAGAGTGAAGAACCACCTCCTCAATCCAAGTTAAAAAAAAAAAACAACCAAAACCAAAATGAACTTGAAAAGGGAATCTGGGCTTAATCCAGGCTTGTTGCTATAATTAGGTGCAGAAAAGTGGATTTGAAGAACTTGTCTGTGTGTTGTGTGTGTGCATGTGTGTGTGTAAAAGAGAGAGAGAGACAGAGAGGGGGGGGGAGGGAGGGAGGGAGGGGGGACAGCCATTGTTCTGAAATGGTATAGTGATTTCTGCCTCAGCAGGGGGTTGGACTAGATGACCTTCAAGGTCCCTTCCAACTTATTATTATTGTTGTTGTTGTTGATCGTCGCACAGTCAGCCAGGTGTTCAGACTGGATTTGGCATTTTGTCTACCTATCGAGTCCTTACCCAGGACCTGGGATAGGCAGATTATTATAATTATTTATTATGGATCATCGCAGTCAGCCAGATGTTCAGACTGGATTTGGCATTTTGTCTACCTATCGAGTCCTTACCTGGGATAGGCAGATGTGGATGTTTGATGGTATTACAGGTATCGTCGCAGGATGGAAGCAATTCCTAGTAAGGCCGCCTTTTGCAATTGATTAATGGCGAATTTGTCAATGCCAATGGTGTTCAAGTGGTGCTCCAGTTGTTTTGGGATTGCACCTAAGGCGCCTATGACTATTGGTACTACTACCCTTGCTTGCTTTTGCCACAGTCTTTCTATTTCTATTTCTAGGTCTTTGTATTTTGTTATCTTCTCCAGTTCTTTCTCTTCTATTCTGCTATCTCCAGGCACTGCCACGTCCACTATCCAGACTTTTTTGTCTTTCTTATCGACAATTGTTAAGTCTGGGGTGTTATGTTGCAGATGCTTGTCTGTTTGAATTCTGAAGTCCCAGAGCAGTTTAATTTTTATTATTATTATTATTATTATTATTATTATTATTATTATTAAGAACGCCCCTCCTTTTTAATATGAAAACGGGGGGAAACCCTTCTTAAAAAGTTAGGCCATGGAACGGCAGGTTGTGAAGAAACAGGAGTGAGATTTAAGGTCACTTTGTTGATAATTCAGCATATTTCAACATCATTAGAAAGGGAAGTCCAATAAATAAGTTTTACTGGATGCATCCAGATTTATCTGGCCATTGTAAAAAAGATGTTGAGACTCTGGAAAGAGTGCAGAGAAGAGCAACTAAGCTGATCAGGGGGCTGGAGGCTAAAACATACAAAGAACGGTTGCAGGAATTGGGTATGTCTAGTCTAACAAAGAGAAAGACTAGGGGTGACATGATACCAGTCTTCCAATATTTGAGGGGCTGCCACAGAGAAGAGGGGGGTCAACCTATTTTCCAAAGCACCAGAAGGCAGGACAAGAAACAAAGGATGGAAACTAATCAAGGAGAGAAGCAACCTAGAACTAAGGAGAAACTTCCTGACAGGGAGAACAATCGATCAGTGGATAAACCGATGTGTGGAAATGCTCTTGCAATAACCAGATTTATCTTGGGTTGGGCACAATTGTGCCGTTCCTAAGAGATCTTCAATCTAGCTTTCTCTCTGCAACGGGGCAGCCAGGGGTCTTCAAACTTGGCCTTTTTATGACTTGTGGACTTCAACTCCCAGAATTGAAGTCCCAGAATTGAAAGCTGTGGAATTCTGGGAGTTGAAGTCCACAAGTCATAAAAAGGCCAAGTTTGAAGACCCCTGGCTGCCCCGTTGCAGAGAGAAAGCTAGATTGAAGATCTCTTAGGAACGGCACAATTGTGCCCAACCCAAGATAAATCTGGTTATTGCAAGAGCATTTCCACACATCGGTTTATTTTGTGCTAAAATAAACTGTGTTTTTATCTCCATCATGGGTGTGTCACAGGTACACAATGCTCGGAAGCCTTTGCATGTAACACACCGAGCATTTCCAAGCGGGGGGAAAAAAAACAGGATTTTCATAGAGAGCAAGAAGGGAAATAACGGGCTGTGTCTGAACCCCTTTTGTGTTCCTAAAATCCAGGCTACAAAATTCAGAGCAGCACAACATGACACCGTTTTGGGCTGCATCTTAACCCCGAAACGGTAAAACCACGGCAGCATATTTTGACAAGGCCAGCTGGCCTAAATCTGGCAGGACATTTAAACAGGTTTTGAAACAGATTATAATTATGCATAATTTTATTCCTTCACTGAGTTTGCACAGCACCATTTGCTAGGTCGATTAAGTTAAAAGGTTAAATGGAATTAACCCATTTTAGCTTAAAGCAGAAGCTAATCAAATGGGCTGGATTGATTAAACTTCAGGAACCTGAGCAGATTGTGGAAGTTGTGCGGATGAAAACCGCGCTGGCTACAATGCTTGTATGGGTGGCACTCCGAACAAACAGAAACGAGGCTGAACAAACTGACATAGGATAACTCAAGATGCAACTCACATGGATAAAGCATCAACTCTGTTTTTGCTAACCTTCCTTTGATCTAAATTTGAATATTAGTGGATATGGGCCAAATGTTAATTCTTCAGCTGCTTGGTTTTTTTTTTCTCTCCTACGATTCTATTTTTAAGGTAGCGTTTTAGAGTTTTTGTATGCGTTTCACAAATCATATTTCAATTGGTTTTTAGGGATTTCCCCCCCTACAATATTTGATGCAATGGCTTGTTTTAGAGCAACAAAGATGATTAGGGGACTGGAGGCTAAAACATATAAGGAACGGTTGCTAGAATTGGGTATGTCTAGTTTAACGAAGAGAAGGACAAGGGGGGACATGATAGCAGTATTCCAATATCTCAGGGGCTGCCATAAAGAAGAGGGAATTAAGCTATTTTCCAAAGCACCTGAAGGCAGGACAAGAAGCAACGGGTGGAAACTAATCAAGGAGAGAAGCAACTAGAACTAAGGAGAAACTTCCTGACAGTGAGAACAATTAATCAGTGGAACAGCCTGCCTCCAGAAGCAGTAAATGCTCCAACACTGGAAGTTTTTAAGAAGAGACTGGACAGCCATTGGTCCGAAATGGTGTAGGGTTTCCTGCCTGAGCAGGGGGTTGGACTAGATGACCTCCAAAGTCCCTTCCAACTTTATTATTATTATTATTATTATTATTATTATTATTATTATTATTATTATTATTATTATTATTATTTGCCCACAATAACCTGAATTGATGTTAATTAAAGAAACAACGGACCATCCCCTCCGGGGAAGCAATCACAGTTAATATTCTGACTGATATACTTTCCCAAAGATGCTGCACAACTCTTTTAGGCGTGAAGCAATCCTCTTTTGTGCTTTTTAAGTAGTTTCAAAGGTGAACTAGAATACTGTAGATTCATTTTCAATAGGGAGGATATGTAAAGACGCCAGAGGTTTGGGGTCAAGAGGATGTAATTGCTGTCTTCCCAAAATTTGGGCAGGAATTCATTCGTCCGGGATAGAATAATGACTTCTGCCATGGGCAGAAGGGGGTTGATCTAGAAGACCTCCAAGGCCCCTTCCAGCCCTAGGGTTCAAGGATCTAATAAAGGAGAATATTTGCAACTCAGGATTGACATGAGGGGTCCTTGGTGCTCTCTGAGCTGTCTTGTTTTCTTGCAGACATTTCGTGACCCAACTAGGTAGCATCATCAGTGCTAGGAGTGTAGTGTGCTGTCAGTTTACATTCTACTGGTTTGCGATGTCCGTGAGACAAATGACAGCAAACTGCACTCCTTACTAGCACTGATGAGGTTACCTAGTTGGCTAATGAAATATCTGCAAGAAAACAAGCAAGCTTGGAGAGCACCAAGGACCCATCATCTGGGATTTGTCAAGGATGAAACTTTGGCGGCTCCGTGCCTCTGCGTTTCAACTTGCCTTTAGAGTAAGGGGGGGGGAGTGTTGCTTCCGAGTGGGTTAGATCAGGTGTCTTGGTGGGGAAGGGAGGGGCAGGAACCTTTATGCGTGCATGTGCAGAGAAAACTAATGTGGCTGTGCGCCGCGAGCATGCATGATCCACAAATGGGGCTGCTAGCACTGGCACATGGCTCAGGGCTCAGCTACAGCAGTGCCAGTGCAAGGGGAGTGCGCGCACTGGCCAGCCACACACACAGCCCATAGGTTGGGCTCCTCTGGGTTAGATGGAGAAACGAAACTCCTACGATTCTGCTGAAGACCATGAGAGCCTGAAAGCTTTTCAAGGACACCATAACAGGTGTGGATTTGAAGCAGACGGTTCCCATAACAAAGTGAACTCGTTTATATAGACTACGTAAGATGTTGGGGCTTTGGCTGGGAAAGTTATTGTTGAAGTCTATGAATTGGTGGAACCTCAGAGTTAGTTTTTGCTTCAATATCATCATGCAGTGTATTTAATAAACTGTAAGATTTTCCAAGATGGAATGAGCCTGGAGTTTTATTTGGATTCTCGAGCTGGATGTTGACAGGATCTCTCCAGGGGAGAAATGCAGGAAGACAGGTGACACCAGCGCTTCCCTATAGGTTAGAGAACAATTCCCATCGGCTCCAGAAAGGTGCGTTCTCCCTATCTACTTGCCGGGCGGTGCAGGGCAAACAGTCCCCACACACGTGTGCGTGCCTTGCACACCCCCCCCCCAGCAAGCTATTCCCCGCGGTTAGGCAGTGAGTTCATTAAGGAAGCCTCCAGCTGCAGAGTCAAACTGGGCTGGGCTCGGATGGCAGGCAGGGAAAGGTGTGTCAGACTGGGTGGCAACACACAAGGGCAGCTGGAGAGTAAGTGAACGGTGGCTCACTCGTCCGCCTGCTATGATGAACAAGCCTGCTTTTCACCCCAATTAAATGTCACCCATTTGCAGATTCCTACCATCTCAATCTCCCGCGTGCCTGGGGGAATGCTGCAGAAAACCTCATTTGCTGTTTAACAAGCAAGAACTGAGACTTTAGAAGGAAAGTCCACCTGGAATTATCACTTGATTGCAGCTGTTTTTTCTGATTAGCTGGGTTCTCACAACTCATTTTACGAGGACAATTAACAAGCCTAGCTGTTGGGGTAGGGTTAAAAGAGGGTTGTTTTGGAGGGTGTTTTTTTTTTTTTTTAACCGAGTGTCACAAACCCAACCTGGATTGGGTGAAACCAGGAAAGAGATGAATGGGAGGCCTAGGTTCGGTGACATGCAAATCTCGTGACTGCCCTCCATTTTGGAAAATGGGTTGTGTGAATTAGAGGCCCAGTTTAAAAGACTAATTGCCTCCAGAAATCGTAGACGCTCCATCATTGGAGATTTTTAAGAAGAGGCTGGGCAGTCTCTTGTCTGAGATGGTCTAGGACTAGGTCATGGGTAGGCCACCTTGGCTCTTTTATGACTCGTGGACTTCAACTCCCAGAATTCCTGAGCCAGCCACGCTGAGGGGAAAGGGAGAAGTTTCCAAGCTGAGCTATGCTGGCTGAGAAATTCTGGGAGTTGAAGTCCATAAGTCACAAAGGGGCCATAGTTCCCCCAGGCTGGCTGAGGAATTCTGGGAGTTGAAGTCCATAAGTCATGAAGGGGCCATAGTTCCCCCATGCTGGCTCAGGAATTCTGGGAGTTGAAGTCCACGAGTCATAAAAGGGCCAGCTTTGAAGACCCCTGACCTATGCTAGAATGGTGGTGATAATAAGTGTATCCATGTTCACATTTTTTAAAGCATGAGAAAGCCTTGTTAGAGAGTAGTTATTTATTTATTTATTCACTTTATACAGCTATCCATCTCAAATCGGTGACTCAACTCCTGACACTGGAGTGGGAGGTGGACTGGATGGCCTCCAGGTTTCCTTTCAAGCCTTGCATTTTATGTTTCTATCACTGTAGAAATGTCCAACAGCTTCCATTCTACTCTATTTTTAGGTGGAGTTGGAGGATGCTTTTATTCCACAAGATCTTTCCTGCTTGATCTTTTATATTTCAAAGGTAAGGCCGGCGTCTTTTACAAAAAAAAAATATATATATCATTGTGTCTTTTAATGCTTTTGCTTTTGAAGTTTTCTGCCTTCTTTGATCTTTAAATATTGATGGAGCCATCTAGTTTTTTGGTTTTTTTTTTGCTACTGTTGCAACATCATTATTATTGTACTTATTGTCAACCTTGGGAAAACGATTTTTTTAAAAAGCAGAATACTATTAACACGGGTCCCGCGAACTGGGTGCTTTCGCCCGCCTTTCCGCTTTTCAGTAGAACTTGAAGGCTAAGGACTAGAAGTTTGATTTTTAAAAAGAGAGACCGCCGCCGATGGACGGGACCCTGGGTTCTGTGTGTCAGTGATGTAACTGCAGCAGGCAGAAGAGCACCTTGTTGTGCACATAGGTGAATCTTTGTGTGTGTAAAGAGGGAAGAGGAGAAGAGAGGAGAGGAGAGGGGGGGAGGGAAAGGGAATAGAAGGAGAGGGGAAGGGCAGGAGGTTTGAAGGAGAGGAGGAGAGGGGAGGAGAGGAGAGAGCGGAAGGGAAAGGGTATAAAAGGAGAGGAGAGGAGAAAGAGAAGGGAAGAAGACAGGAGAGAAGGAAGAGAGGAGAGGAGAGAGGGAAAGGGGATAGAAGGAGAGGAAAGGAGAGGAGAGGGGAAGGGAAAGGAATAGGAGGAGAGGAGAGGTGATAAAAGGAGAGGAGAGGAGAGGAGAAAGAGAAGGGAGGAGGAGAGAGGGGAAGGGAAAGGGGATAAAAGGAGAGGAGAGGAGAAAGAGAAAGGAAGAAGTGAGGAGAGGAGAGGAGAAGAGAAGAGAGGAGAAGAGAAGAGAGGAGAAGAGAGGAGAAGAGAAGAGAGGAGAAGAGAAGAGAGGAGAAGAGAGGAGAGGAAAAGAGAAGAGAGGAGAAGAGAAGAGAGGAGAAGAGAGGAGAGAAGAAGAGAGGAGAAGAGAAGAGAGGAGAAGAGAGGAGAGGAGAAGAGAAGAGAGGAGAAGAGAGGAGAGGAGAAGAGAGGAGAAGAGAAGAGAGGAGAAGAGAGGAGAGGAGAAGAGAAGAGAGGAGAAGAGAGGAGAGGAGAAGAGAAGAGAGGAGAAGAGAAGAGAGGAGAAGAGAGGGGAGAAGAAGAGAAGAGAAGGGAAGGGAAGAAGAGAGGAGAGGACAGGACAGGAGAGGAGGAGAGGAGAAGAGAGGGGAGAGGAGAGGAGAAGAGAAGAGAAGAGAGGAGAAGAGAAGAGAAGAGAGGAGAAGAGGAGAGGGGAGGAGAGGGGAGAAGAAGAGAAGGGAAGGGAAGGGAAGAGGAGAGGAGAGGGGAGAAGAGAAGGGAAGAAGAGAGGAGAGGACAGGACAGGAGAGGAGGAGAGGAGAGGAGAAGAGAGGAGAAGAGAAGAGAATGCAGGGAGGCAGATGTGGTGCCCAACTGCTACTGGGGGTCCCGGTTTTGCCCAAAAAAGTCCCCTGCTTGAGTCTCTGCACACAGAGACCCCACCAACTCATCCCTGGGCTTTGGGCAAGGCTGGGGCAGTCCCTCCCCCTCCTGACTTGGGGGTGTCCCGGGGCAGCGAGGTTGGAAAAAGACCCACCGGTACTCGGCTCACACTCCTCCAGGTCCTCGTCATCGCTGGGACACTCGGCCGAAGCCACCAGCAGGTCGTCTGAATTCTGCAGAGAGGGAGAGAAAGGGCGGGCGGTCAGCAAGGGGGGTGGGGTGGCGATCCACAGGGCTACCGTTTTTTTTTCTGCAACACAACAACTTGGTAAGGTAGGCCGGGCTATGAGACACTAGCCCAAAGGACCCCCTGCCTAACGCAGAATGAATGGCTGTCCAGTCTCTTCTTAAAAACCTCTGCTGATGGGAGCACCCCCAACTCCTGGAGGCAAGCAGTTCCACTGGTTAATTGTTCTACCAGGAAATTCCCCTTGGCTGAATCTCCCTCGGACCAGCCTCCCCCCCCCCCGGTTGCTTCTTGTTCGGCCTTCAGAAGAGACAGGAAAGTCACCTGTCTGAAATGGTAGAGGGTCTCCTGCTTGAGCAGGGGGCTGGACTAGTACAGGGGTCCTCAAGCCCCCGTCTCTGGCAAGCCAGAAATTGGTCCGTGCGAACAAGCAAAGCCCCATCTGCGGGATGCAGGCAGCACACGAAACCCCCCCCCCCACTCCCCGGTCTGCGGAAAAGTCTCTCTTTGTGGAACCGGTCCCTGGTGCCCAAAAGGTTGGGGGCCGCTGGACTAGAAGACTTCCAAGATCCCTTTTAACTCTGATAGTCTATTCTATTCTGTTCTGTTCTATTCTTATTCTGTTCTATTCTATTTTCTATTCTATTTTATTCTATTCACTTCATTCTATTCTATTCTATATTCTATTCTTTCTATTCTATTCTGTTCTGTTCTTATTCTTTTACTCTTCTAATTCTGTTCTATTCTGTTCTGTTCTATTCTTATTCTGTTCTATTTTCTATTCTATTTTATTCTATTCACTTCATTCTATTCTATTCTATTCTTTCTATTCTATTCTGTTCTGTTCTTATTCTTTTACACTTCTAATTCTGTTCTATTCTTATTCTGTTCTTCTATTTTCTATTCTATTTTATTCTATTCACTTCATTCTATTCTATTCTATTCTATATTCTATTCTTTCTATTCTATTCTGTTCTTATTCTTTTACTCTTCTAATTCTGTTCTATTCTTCTATTCTATTCTATTTTCTATTCTCTATTCTATTTTATTTTATTCTATTCACTTCATTCTATTCTATATTCTATTCTATTCTATTCTTTCTATTCTATTCTGTTTTATTCTCTTCTACTATTCTAATTCTGTTCTGTTCTATTCTATTCTGTTCTATTCTATTCTTTCTGTTCTATATTCTATTCTATATTGTATTCTGTTCTATATTCTAATTCTAATTCTATTCTATTCTATTCCAATTCAAGTTTAGAATAGGTTGACTGTGGCAGACCCTGCTCTCTGTGGTAGACCCTCAAGTACTCAAAGACAGTTATCATGTGCTCCCGGGGTCCCAATCTTTCTCTTTGATAATCTAGACGTACCTAGTTCCCTTAACTATTCATGTTTTAGGCTCCAGGCCCCTAAGCATCTTTGTTGCTCTTCACTGCACTTTTTCTCGGGTCCCTTTTTCTTAATAATGTTGACCAGAATTAGACACAGTATTGTGGTCACATGATTAAAAAAAAAGAGGCTGAGATTCTGGGAGGGCCTGAATCCGTGGAAGGTGCTTCTAACAGAATATTTTCCGGAAAGAAGAAACAGGAATCTGATCAGACCCAACCAAGACCACACTAACCTCCCAGTCTGCAGCTTTATTTTGGGCTTACGGGGAAGTCCTCGACATCCGGCCACAATTGAGCCCGAACTCTCTGTTGCTAAGTGAGATACTGGTTAAGTGAGTCCCCCCCACTTTATGACCTTGCTTGTCATAGTTGTTCAGTACGCTTGTTAAAATCAGTCACCCGGTTGTTAAGTGAAACTGGCTCCCCCATTGACTTTGCTTGTCGGAAGGTCGCAAGAGGGGATCACGTGACCCCCCCCCCGGGACACTGCAACCGTCGTAAGTACATGTCAGTTGTCAAGAGTCCAAATTTTGATCAGGTGACCACTTAGAAAGGCCTGTAAAGCACTGTGAAGCAGTATATAAGTCTAAGTGCTAGTGCTATGTGTGGGTGTATGTCCTGATTTAATTCAGATTTTGTCAATCTGGAGCCCTCTAGATAAGCTGACACAATCGGAAGAGAATGGCCTTAATCTGTCTCAGCTAAAAATCAACCAGACTCAGGAGCAATTTTATGTCATCTTTCCCTATCTCTCTCTCTCCCTCCCTCCCTCCCTCCCTTCCTTCATTTCTCTCCTTCCTTCCTCCCTCCATCCCTCCCTCCCTTTATTTCCTTCCTTCCTTTCTTCCTCCTTTCTCTTCTTCCTTCTTTCCTTCCTCCCTCCCTCCCTCATTTCTCTCCTTCCTCCCTCCATCTTTATTTCCTTCCTTCCTTCCTTCCTTCCTTCCTTTATAGTGGTTAGAATGCAGTATTGCAGGCTAACTCTGCCCACAGTCAGGAGTTTGATCCTGACCGGCTCAAGGTTGACTCAGCCTTCTGTCCTTCTGAGGTCAGTAAAATGTGGACCCGGATTGTTGGGGGGGGGGGGGGAGAGAAGATGCTGACTCTGTAAACTGCTTAGAAAGGCTTGAAAAACACTGTGAAACAGTATATAAGTGCTAGTGCTATCTTCCTTCCTTCCTTCCTTCTTTTATAGTGGTTAGAATGCAGTATTGCAGGCTAACTCTGCCCACAGTCAGGAGTTTGATGCTGACCAGCTCAAGGTTGACTCAGCCTTCTGTCCTTCTGAGGTCAGTAAAATGAGGACCCGGATTGTTGGGGGGGGGGAGAAGATGCTGACTCTGTAAACCACCTAGAAAGGCCTGAAAAACACTGTGGAGTGGTATATAAGTTCTATTGCTATTGCTAGTAGTATTCCAGACCTGGCATTGCAAATGTTTCCCTTAGCAACATAAATTTTGGGCTCAGTTGTGGTGCTTTAACTTGAGGACTGCCTGTAATTTTAAATTTTAAATTGTTCTTCTGTTTGTAAGATGCCCAGAGACCCTTGATCAGGGTGACGGCCGTCATATACATCTAATCAAATTAATTAATAATAGATTGGAAACCACAGAGGAAAAAAATGCAGCTCAGCAGATCTGGCGGAGCTCCTAGGCTGGTTCCAAAACATGTTTTTTTTGGAAAGCCAAAGCAAGATTTAAAGGCCAAAGATAGCTGGGTTCACCCTACAAGATACAGGTAGTTCTCAACGTACGACCACAACAGAGGACTGGAATATAATATAGTATTAATATTAGTATTAGTGTAGAATTAGTATTAGTATAGAATTAGTACTAGTATTAGTATTAGAATAGAATTACAGAATAGAATAGGAATACAGAATAGAATAGAATAATGGAATGAAGAATAGAATAGAATAGAATAATGGAATGAAGAATAGAATAGAATAGGAATATAGAATGGAATGGAATGCAAAGCAATGGAATGGAATAGAATAGAATAGAATAGAATAGAACATGAATATAGAATGGAATGGAATGGAATGGAATAGAATAGGAATATGGAATGGAATGGAATAGAATAGAATTGAATAGAATAGAGCTGGAAGGGACCTCAGAGGTCTTCTAGTCCAACCCCCTGCTCAAGCAGGAGAACCTATACCATTTCAGATAAGTGACTGTTTTAGTCCTTTCTTAAAAACCTCCAGTGATGGCACACCCACAACCTCTGAAGGCAAGTTCTTCCACTGGTTAATTGTCCTCATTGTTAGGAAGTTTCTCCTTAAATCCTTGATTAGTTTCCATCCACTGGTGCTTTGGAGAATAGTTTGACCCCCCTCTTCTTTGTGGCAGCCCCTCAAATACTGGAACACTGCTATCATGTCTCCCCTGTTTCTTCTTTTCTCTAGAAAAATATCTTGCAAAGAGAATTTAGATATTGGAGCAAGGCAGGGGATCGAATGCAACCATCTATCTGAGCCTTTTCAGGGTTGCGATTCTAAGGAGGGAGATCTCATGAGGGTTCCCCCCCCCCAACACACACACCTGCTGCTAGCAAAAACCCAGCCTGGTGGAATTGCAAACTCAAGGTTTTTGCCCTGGATCCATTTGAAGGGAGGGCCAGGTGTTCTGTTCACCTATTTTAGTGAATCGGATGCAGCTCTAGGGGAAGCTCTCATTCACACTCCCATTTTTAAAACCCAATTTAAAATTTGTTTGTTTTTTTTAAACAACCCAATTACCCACTTTTGCGCCAAAGTACTTATTTATTTAAGCGCCTCGGCCCGATTACTCCCAAAGGCATGTAAAAGAGGGTTATGTCAAAGCACATTATAGAGGAGATTAAAAATAAAAACTCCCGTGGATTAAAATGACAATGGCTGGCTGCACCGTTCACTTGGACGAGGGCTATGGAGCCTGTTCGTGGCTGCAACGTCGGGTAAATATTGTAAGGTACTCAAAAAGTAGCAAAAAACGGGGTTTGGGCTAATTACAAAGATGAGTAAGAATAAAATGAAAGTGGTGATAAATGGGCTGCCTGCCGAAAAGGGAAGCGGCGAAGGTGTGACAAGCAGACAGATTGAAGATTGCTCCATAATGGCACTTGTCAAAACAACACGCTGTTTGTGTGTGTGTGTGTGTGTGTGTGTGTGTGTGTGTGTGTGTGTGTATTGAAAATGCTGTCCTGGGGAGGCCCATCCAAGTCTTGCAAAACGGCTTGCAAAAATGTTGCAAAGAATAAGAATAGAATAGAGCTGGAAGGGACCTCGGAGATCCTCTAGTCCAGCCCCCTGCTCGAGTAGCAGACCCTATATATCAGTGGTGGCGAACCTATGGCACGGGTGCCAGAGGAGGCACTCAGAGCCCTCTCTGTGTGGGCACGAGCGCCATCGCCCCAGTCCTAGGCCTTCAGCTGGGTTTTGTAAAACCTTTTCGCTTTAGGCCTCCACCGCCGTGTACAAAAAAAAAAAGGTTCAATCAGTCAGTCAATTTCAACTTCTCGTGGGAAAAAAAAAGATCTTGCAAAGTTGGAAGCGATTGATTGAACTTTTTAGTCCCACCCAGTCTGCCGCTACCACCGCAGCCATGCCCACCCAATGGGCCACACCCGCCCGGCACCCGACGATGCATAAGTGGGTTTGGGGTTGCAGTTTGGGCACTCGGTCTCTAAAAGGTTCGCCATCACTGTCCTATCCCATGGCTGTCCAGTCTTTTCTTAAAAACCTCCAGTGATGGAGCACTCACAACTTCTGGAGGCAGGTTGTTCCACTGGTTAATTGTTCTCACTGTCAGGAATTTTCTCCTTCATTCCAGGTTGCTTCTCTCTTTGATAGTTTCCATCCATTGTTTCTTGTCTTGCCTTCAGGTGCTTTGGAGAATAGCTTGACTCCCTCTTCTTTGTGGCATACTGGAACACTGCTATCATGTCCCCCTTCTTTTCTCTACATTGGCCATACCCAAATCCTGCAACCGTTCTTCATATGTTTTGGTCTCCAGGCCTTTAATCATCTTAGTTGCTCTTCTCTGCACTTTTTCGAAGTCTCAACCTCTCTTGTGTAGCATGCTCACCAAAACCAGATGCTGTATTCCAGGTGTGGCCTTACTAAGGCTTTACAAAGCGGTACAAATACTTCACGTGATTTTGATTCTATGCCTCTGTGTCTTCTTTTGAACCAAGATTGACACCCCCCCCCCCCCAGAAACACTAATGCCACTAATGTGTCTGCCTATGTCTGGGTATAAATACAGCCCTTAAAAAAAAAATGGCACGACAGCGGTCTCATGACAGCTCTGTGTGGACCCCCTGCAAAACAGAGTAACAGGCTAAGATGGCGAGGAGTCGCAATAACAGAACAACAGAGTTGGAAGTGACCTTGAGGTCATCTAGTCCAACCCCCTGCTCAAGCGGGAGACCCTAGACCATTTCAGGCAAATGGCTGCCCAGTCTCTTCTTAAAAACCTCCAGGGATGGAGCCCCCACAACCTCTGCAGACAAGTTCACACAAGGACGCACACCGGGATGCCAGGAAAACTACTGAGGATCGACTGAGTTGCAGCTGAGATGTTTTAAGAGATTGGAGGAATCTATTCATATATTGAAATAACTGAAATAATAGTTAACGAGAGAAGCAACAGATTCTGCAGGTCTCTCCTCTCCTTAAAAATACAGAGGAAGGCTTATTGCCCTCCAAAGCTGAATACGACACTGCCCGCCATCTCCCAGTGGGACAGTCCATTAATCCTTGGAGTACAGCCAGTCCTTGACTTACGGCCATTTATTTAATGACCGTTCGAAGTTGCAACAGCACTGAAAAAGGACTGATGCCCAGTTCTCCCTTTTGCAACCGCACGGTCACATGATCAAAATCTGGCAAACCGTCCTCTCTTTACGATGGCTGCAGCATCCCGGGGTCCATGGGATGGCCTTGCCCTCTGCGACCTTCTCAGCCGGCAAAGTCAATGGGGGTGGGGGGTGGGTGGGAATTCTGGATTTGCTTAAGAGCTGCAGAGATTTGCTTCAGAAACCGTGGCGGAAAAGGGGATAAGGATCCCTGGAGCGCCACCTCACTTAGCCATGGGAATTCCAGTCCCCCAGTTTCGGTCATAAGAGGAGGACCATTTGCATGCAGGGCTGGGAAGCGGGTGGGGGAGAGGCTGAAAACTCCCCCAATGAAGGATGGGTGCGGATGGTGTGTGTGTGTGTGTGTGTGTGTGTGTGTGTGTGTGTGTGTGTATGCTGCTATCTGGCAACACTGCTGTTTCAGGGGACGGCAAGGCCATTGCAAGCCATGAAGCATTTCCGGGGGGGGGGGCGGCCCTGTCCGCCAGCTGCAGCACGCCCCCCCCTTTCTTGCAAGCTCCCTCCTCAGCCTCAGCCTTCCCAGTTTCCCCCCCTCCCGTCCTCTTCTCCCAAAAACCAGGACAGCCTAATTGCTGCTGATGCAGTTGCCGTGGCAACTGCAGGAGGAGGATGTTCGCTCCCCCCCCCAAAAAACCTCATCTTGCTATCAAAAGAAGGAAAGCCGAAACCATGTCTGGGAGAGGCCGGGCGGGGTTGTGTGTGTGTGTGTGTTTGCAACAGCTGCAAAGCGGGGGGGGGCAACCCCCCAGCCCCCTCCCCAAAGGATTCCCCAAAGATCACCCCAGCAGGATCATCTGGAGCTGGAGGAAGGAGATCTTATTTACATATTTGGTTTTTTTTTTAAAGACTTTTTCTCTCCACGCTGCTCTCCAAAGGCTGGGGGGGTGGGGTTTGTGAGGACCCCCGTGGGGGGGGTGCTCAATTGGGCTGGGGGCTTTCTGAGACCGCACACTGGTGTCTTCCCGGGCCCAAATAAATAAGCTTTAAATGGAAAAGCATCAATCGCCGTATTTAAATTCCAGCTTGGTCAGAAAAGGATTCTGGCAAAAAATAATAAATACATCCAAAAATGGGGGGGGGGGCGCAGAGAGTGGGGGATGCGCTGCCAGCGGAATTTAGGAGTGAAAAAACTGGATTTTTTGGATCTGTTTCTCCGCTGCGCTGACTCTCAGATGACCATTTCCTGGGCTGAACTGCAAAGGTCGGTTGGCAATGCTGCCTTTCTTCTTCCCCCCACCCCGTCCTGCCCGGCCCCTCTTGGCACGGGGAGGGGGGAGCCCCCAGGGGTTCGCCAAGTGGGGAAAGCGCTGGCTGAGATGGGTCCCCCAGGGGCAGCAGGGTTGAAGTTTTGCTGCAGCTTTGTGGTTTTTCTCCTCTGGTGTCTCCTGTGGGGTTTAGGCTTCCTTCCCGGAGATCTGGCTGCCAAATTCTCTACGGGAACATTTGCAGGGGGTGGAATTTGGCTCCTGACCCCCCTCCTGTCCTCCTTCCTGGCCCCAGGCCTCCTGGATCCCTTCCTTCCTTCCTTCCTTCCTATATCCATCCATCCTTCCTTCCTTCCTTCCTTCCTTCCTTCCTTCCTTCCTTCCTTCCTTCCTTTCTCTTCTTCCTTTCTCTCCTTCCTCCCTTTCTTTCTATTTCCTTCCTTCCTTCCTTTCTTTCTTTCTATTTCCTTCTTCCTTCTTCCTTCCTTCCTCCCCTTCCTTTTCTTTCTATTTCCTTCCTTCCTTCTTTTCTTCCTGTTTCCTTCCTTCCTTCATCCTTCCTCTCCCTTTCTCTTCCTTCCTATATCCTTCCTTCCTTTCTCTCCTTCCTTCCTATATCCTTTCCTTTCTTCCTTTCTTTCTTTCTTTCTTTCTTTCTCTCCCTTTCTCTCCTTCCTTCCTTCTTTCCTTTCTATTTCCTTCCTTCCTTTCTTTCCCTTTCTCTCCTCCCTCCCTCCCTCCTATATCCTTCTTTCCTTTCTATTTGCTTCCTTCCTTCCTTCCTTCCTTCCTTCCTTCCTTCCTTCCTTCCTTCCTTCCCCTTTCTCTCATCCCTCCCTCCTATATCCTTCTTTCCTTTCTATTTCCTTCCTTCCTTCCTTCCTTCCTTCCTTCCTTCCTTCCTTCCTTCCTTCCTTCCTTCCTTCCTTCCTTCCTTCCTTCCTTCCTTCCCCTTTCTCTCCTCCCTCCCTCCCTCCCTCCCCTGCCGCCCCTCCCCTTGTCCCACTAACCTGAGTGATGCTGTCCCGCATGGTGGGCGAACGGCCACGCCGCGTGGTGGTGGTGGCCATGGTGGTGGTGGTCTCCATGATGGTGGTGGACATGTCCGCCAGCAAGGTGGTGGCCGTGGTCTCGGTGGTCATGACGGACGGCACCTCGCCCACCAGCCGCAGGTTGCCCTCCACCTTCACGTTGGGGTCGCTCTCGGCGGCCAAGGAGAGGACCTTGAGCCCGTTGTAGTACAGCCCCGAGACCTGGCCCTGGAAGGGGCGGCCCTGGTCGCGGCCCCCGATTTTGATGGCGGCCTGGCTGTTGAAGATGGTCAGCTGGCGACCTGCCGGGAGGAGCCAGAGAGAAGCAGAGAGAGAGAGGGGGGAGAGGAGGTGAAAAGGGCGCTCGGCCACAGCATCCCAATGCAAGAGCTGGCAGGGGGGGGTCAGGCTAGGCGGCCCCCCCAGCGCTCTCCCCGTCTGCGCCAGGCTTCCTCACATTTTGACCTTCTGACCTTGTTCCACACCTGGCCCCGGACCCTCCCCTGAGCACTTCCCCGAGCACATACGACAGCCTGAACCCTACGCTGAGCATTTACGCTGTGCCCCCAACGCCCCGGCCAGGGTCCCGCTAACCAGGCTTAGCATGTCGTTCCAATGCAGCTAGCAGAACCCTCCGATGGGGACCGGGTGGGAATCCAGCCACCACCTCCACCTGCTCTTCCTTTCTGCCAAGTGCTACTAACTCCAGGTAGCATTTGCATCTCCAGTGTCCTTATTCATCTCCTGAATGGTCTTCCTTCCTTCCTTCCTTCCTGCCATCCCTCCTCACTCTTCTCCTACCTTTCCTTTCCTTTCCTTCCTCCCTCCCTCCCTTTTTTCTTTTCTTCCCTCCTCACTCTCCTACTCTTCTTCTCCTTCCTCCCTCCCTGCCTTTCTTTCTTCCCTCCTCACCCTCTCTCCTACCCTTCTTCTCTTCCTTCCTTCCTTCCTTCCTTCCTTCCTTCCTTCCTTCCTTCCCTTCCTTCCTTTCTTCCCTCCTCACTCTCCTACCCTTCTTCTCCTTCCTTCCTTCCTTCCTTCCTTCCCTTCCTTCCTTCCTTCCTCCCTCCCTTCCTGCCTTCCTTTCTTCCCTCCTCACTCTCTCCTACCCTTCCTTCCTTCCTTTCCTTCCTTCCTTCCTTCCTTCCTTCCTCCCTTCCTTCCTTCCATCCATCCAAGCCTCTGGGCCAAGCAGATGGGATGCCCTCCCTCCTACCTCCACCCCAGGTGACCCCAGAGACCTGGAGCTGCCCATCTGCTGTGGGAGTGAGGAGGGCCCTCTCCAGAGGTCTGGCAATGTCCTTGACCAAGCCTGCGGCCCACAGAACCCAGCGCCATCGCTTTTTGCTCACCTCCCCTTTCCAATTAATGGGGTGAAGTGGGTCTGCTGCCGTGTCCAGCCTCTCTTGTTTCTCCATCCTTTCTTCCTCCCCTTCTATTTCTCTCTCCCCTCATCCCCTTTCTGAAAAAAGGTTCCTGCTTCCCCTCTTCCCCCCCCCCCGTCACTTTGCTGAGTCTCCCCTGGAAGAGGACTTAGCAAGAAAGTTCATAAAAGGGGTCAAAATGCACTTAACAAATGTTTCGCTTAACAACAGGAATGATTGGGCTCGACTGTGGTCCTAAGTCAAAGACTACCTGCATTAGTGCAGGTTCAAATTAAGCTCCGCCCCTTTCCCAAGCAAAAAATTTCCCCTTCCTCGCCTCAAAGAAGTTAATTTGGACTGGGGATTTTTGGAGGACAAGTTACAAAAAAAAAAAGATTCTTTGCTCAAGTTTATGCATCACAGATTTTTTTCTTTTCTTCCCTTCCGCTTCTTAGAACGGCTAGTTCTTGACTTACGACTAGAAGCGACTATGGAATGTTGGTCGTACGTTTGGGCGGTTCTTAAGCAGGTCATCACATGACCACACCCGATCTTACAACCGTTTTTGCATGTTATCCAACTGGCCTTTGCCCCAAAATTGTAGTCGTGGGATTGTGGGGCTGCCCCAAAGAAGAGGGAGTCAAGCTGTTCTCCAAGGCGCCTGAAGGCAGGACAAGAAGCAACGGATGGAAACTCATCAAGGAGAGAAACAACCTAGAACTACGGAGAAACTTCCTGACAGTGAGAACAATTAACCAGTGGAACAACCTGCCTCCAGAAGCGGTGAATGCTCCAACACTGGAAGTTTTTAAGAAGAGACTGGACAGCCATTTGTCCGAAATGGTGTAGGGTTTCCTGCCTGAGCAGGGGGTTGGACTGGATGACCTCCAAGGTCCCTTCCAACTTTACTATTATTATTCATCATCGCACAGTCAGCCAGATGTTCAGACTGGATTTGGCATTTTGTCTACCTATCGAGTTCTTACCCAGGACCTGGGATAGGCAGATGTGGATGTTTGATGGTATTACAGATCTCGTCGCAGGATGGAAGCAGTTCCTAGTAAGCCTGCTTTTGCAGTTGACTAATAGCAAATTTGTCAATGCCAATGGTGTTCAAGTGGTGTTCCAGTTATTTTGGGATTCATCATCATCATCATTATTATTATTATTATTATTATTAAATGTCCGTAAACCTGAGCCAGTTGTCAAGCACCCAAAATGTGGTCACATGATGGTGTGTGTGTGTGTGTGCACATGATTCCCCTCTTGTGACCTTCTGACAACTGTGTCACTAACTTATCGAACTGTGGCGATTCATTGAACAACTGTAGCAAGAAAAGGGATAAAATGGGGCCAAAAGCTCACTTCACAGACGTCTCGCTTAGCAACATAAATCTGGGGCTCAGTTGTGGTCGTACGCCGAGGAGTACCTGTGCTTCACCAAGCCTAGACTTTGGGTAAATATTCTTGTGCTGTTCCCCTTTACACCGAGCAACAAGAATTCTTCCGGGCTTCAAACCCCCCAGATGTTGCTTTCGGACGCGTTAGATGGCAGAACCGTCAGCAAACTCAAATCTGTATTTTAACGCTTCTCCCGGAACACCCTGTACGCCTGCAGCTTTTTAATAATCCTGCTGCGTTTACTGCTTCCTTTTCACCCCCTTTTCTGACTGACACTAATGTTTGTTTGTTTCTCCCATTCTCTGACACGTCAGATCCATTCAAAAGCAGCTCCATCCTGGCGTCCCGAGGTTCAAAGAAAACCATTTACTGGGATTCCTGGTTCTGGGAACAGGATGCGTTCTTAGCCTGTGTCCATCCAGGGAGTTGTAAATAATAATAATAAATCTCCGGGATCTCTTGAAGCCCTCCAGGGGTGCAATTGCCATCCTGGCTGGTTTGGCTTGGTGCACTTAAAGGAGTGAGCTTATTTCCAACCCCTGAATGATGATAAACAATTCTGAGTTTGCCTATCCTCTCTTGGTGACTACATGAGCCCTCCTGCAGGGCTCTTGACATGCATTTTGGAGTGGATTGCCCTGTCTCCCTTCTTCCTGGGGCTGAGAGGGACTGACCAAAGGCAAGACTGGAATTCAGGCCTCCCAGTTTTCAACCGAGCACCTTTGAGTACTACTCCAAGCTGTAATAAATTTCATAAGTTAAAGATACGTTCCTCAAATGTTAAATCTCAGCTGTTCTAACCCATATAGTCCAGTTGTGGGTTTTTATGCCCTTCCTTCCTTCTTTCTTCCTCCTCCTCCCAGCACTGATGATGTTCCTTAGTTGGGTCATGAAATGTCTGCAAGAAAATTGCCCAGCTCAGAGAGCACCTGGGACCCCACTGTCTGTCCTTCCTTCCTTCCTTCCTTCCTTCCTTCCTTCCTTCCTTCCTTCCTTCCTACCTTCCTTCCTACCTTCCTTCCTTCCTTCCTTCTCCTCCTCCTCCTCCCAGCACTGATGACGTTCCCTAGTTGAGTCATGAAACGTCTGCAAGAAAATTGCTCAGCTCAGAGAGCACCTGGGACCCCACAGTCTGTCCTTTGGACCCCACAGTCTGTCCTTCCTTCCTTCCTTCCTTCCTTCCTTCCTTCCTTCCTTCTCTTCTTTCCTTCTTCCTCCCTCACCTCCCTCCCCCTCCTTTTCTTCCCCCTCCCTCCCCATCTTCCTGTCTTCCTTCCTCTCTTCCCTCACTTCTTCCCCCTTCCCTCTATCCCCCCTCCCTCCCTTCCCTTTGTTAGTAGGAAAAAAAATCCCTGCAAAGGCAGGTAAGAGGGAAGGTCTTGCCATATTTCCTACTGGGCAAAAAGTTAGGAGGACTCAAAAATTTCTTCAGGTAATAAAGCAAAGACTAGATCCGTGGTGGCGAACCTATGGCACGGGTGCCAGAGGCGGCACTCAGAGCCCTCTCTGTGGGCACGTGCGCCGTCGCCCCAGTCCTAGGCCTTCAGCTGGGTTTTAGAAAACCTTTTTGCGTTAGGCCCTCCGCCGCTGTGTGCAAAAAAAAAAAAGGTTCAATCAATCCGTCAATTTCAACTTCTCGCGGGGAAAAAAAAGATCTTGCAAAGTTGGAATTGATTGATGGAATTCTGGGAGTTGAAGTCCATGAGTCATAAAAGAGCCGAGGTTGCCTACCCCTGGTATAGGGTCTCTATGGAGATTCTTAGTCCTCCAGGTTTTGGTTGTCCCAATGATGCTTTTTCACAAGGCAACTGGACTTTCTTGTTTTTCTTTGAAGATGTTTCGCTTCCCCTCCAAGAAGGTTCTCCAGCTCTAAGCTGAAGAAGCTTCTTGCTTGAGAAGTGAAAGGTCTTCAAAGGAAAACAAGAAAGTCCAGTTGCCTCGTGAAAAAGGTATAGGGGTCTCCTTCTTGAGCATGGGATTGGACTAGAAGACCTCTAAGGTCCCTTCTGTTACTCCATGACTTTTAAAATTTCAGAGGCAGTTTGCAGAAATAAATGGGAAACCCGTGTCCAACGATCGGCAGAAACTCGGTGCTCCTGTTTGCAAATCCTACCAAACTTTGGCATTTGCTGTGTTAATAATAATAATAATAACAACAACAACAACAACAACAACAACAAAGTTGGAAGGGACCTTAGAGGTCATCTAGTCCAACCCCCTGCTCAGTCAGGAAACCCTATACCATTTCGGACAAAGTCTCTTCTTAAAAACTTCCAGTGTTGGATCATTCACCACTTCTGGAGGCAGGTTGTTCCACTGGTTCGTTGTTCTAACTGTCAGAAAATTTCTCCTTAATTCCAGGTTGCTTCTCTCCTTGATGAGTTTCCATCCGTTGCTTCTTGTCCTGCCTTCAGGTGCTTTGGAGAATAGCTTGACTCCCTCTTCTTTGGGGTAGCCCCTGAGATACTGGAAGACTGCTATCCTGTCCCCCCTCGTCCTTCTCTTCGTTAAACTAGACATCCCCAATTCCAGCAGCCGTCCCTTATATGTTTTAGCCTCCAGTCCCCTAATCATCTTTGTTGCTCTTCTCTGTGCTCTTTCTAGAGCAATGGTTCTCAACCTTTCTAATGCCGCGACCCCATAATACAGTTCCCCATGTTGTGGTGACCCCCAACCAGTTATACATCACCGAGTGCCAGGGGCATGGCCAAAGAAAAGGGGGAAAAATGGCGGACAGCCTTGTTTGGTGACCCCCGTGAAATGGTCGTTCGACCCCAAATGGGGTCCCGACCCACAGGTTGAGAACCACTGTTCTAGAGTCTCAACATCTTTTTTACATCGTCCTTCCAGTTGGGGATAATATGTAAATGCCCAGATGTTTTTCCTGTCCTGCAATTTTATTTTATTTTTTTAACTGTGATCAAGTGGTATGAATTCTCGCACATTTGAGCTGGGAAATTTTAAACATGCGAGCAAGAAGCCTCAATTCCATTAAAGCACTTCCCTCTAAAGCCAGAGGGAAAATCTCTCCCCAAGATTTTAGCAGGACACAATGGCCCATTTTTTTAAAAAAATAAATAAGATATAACCATTTCCCCCATTTTTGGAGTGTGTGTGTGTGCACAACACAGGTGGGACAGAAGCTTGAGGCCTTGCAACGTTCCTAGAACTATGAAAAACAAGCAGAAATCATTGCTGTCCAAATTGGCTCAGTTTTCCCAGGGTAGAAAAGGGATGTGTTTGGAAAGGGATGTGGGAATGGTTTGGGAAATGGACGCACCCCAAAGGCTGACCCTGGCTCTCTGCACCCCAAAAACGTGGCCCCATCCTGCATACCCCCCTCGTGACAGAAAGAAAAAAAAGTACACGGAAGAAAGTGCTGTTTTAATAACAATAAAGAGTTACTCACATACATTTATCCTCTGCGTTTCCTTTTATTCTCCACATTCCTTCTCCATCTTTAGGACCCCCCCCCAGCCCCCCCTTTTCACAACCCTCTGAATTTCTGCTGCTTTTTCTTCCTTTTTTTTTTTTCCTTCTCTCATTTATTTTTTGTTTGGTTGGTTTTTTTTTTTTTTTTTTGGTTACTCGGATGCTTTAGAAGTCCCTTTAATTATATTTTTGTTGGTTTGGTAACTACAGCCTGTTTAAACCATCAAGGCATCAACATTAAAAAAATATACATTTAAAAGGTCCCTTTTTCCCCCGCCGCCCCCCCCTTTAGAATAATCACTTGCCGATGATTGTTAAGCCATTTGGAATTTAGCGGTTAAAAAAGCGGTTTAGTACTTTGGTTTGAGTTAAAAAGCACGTTAAAAGTGTGATTAGATGGTTAAGTTATAATTTAGAAATGATCTTTCTGTTCTTTGGGTTTTTTTTGTTTTTTTTTTCTGCTTTGCTCATTCCTTCCCCGCTGAGTTTAAAGTGTTAAAGGTGCAGCTCTCGCCCCAAATGGGTTAGATGCGTCGTTCAAGAAATTTAATGAACAGAGAGATTTTGTTAAGCTTCAAAACTGGTGAGAAGAGATAAAGAGGAAGATGATGGTGGCCACGTGACTTAGGGAAGCAGACCAATATGCTGACCTCTCGGTGGGGAAAAATTCAGGGAATCCCCTCTAAGAGGAATTCCTGCTTCATCCCACACCTTCCCCCACCTGCTTACAAGTCCCTGTGTCCCTTTTTCCTCTTTTCCTGCTCAGCTGACCACCTGATGTCTGGGCAGGTGATTGATGCTGAAGGAGAGGCGGTCAGTCCAGGGGTAAACATCTCTCGCTGCAAGTCGCCCAAGTCACAAGAGGGGAAAACGGTCCATCAGAGCTAAAGGCAACCCAGCTTGTGATCTCAGCAAGGCTGGGAGAGGAAGGCCTGAGAAGAAGGAACATTTGGGGGTCTTGTGAAGCCTTGCAAACAAGCATTTCTCAACTTCGGTAACTTTCAGACGGGTGGACGTCAACTCCCAGAATTTCCCAGCCAGCAGGCTTTAAGACGGCTGAACTTCAACTCCCATAAATAAAACAAAAACTAAACGAACCAGGGGTATAAAATGGGAGGTGGGTTTGTCAGCAGCAAATGGGACAAAAAGCCTGGCTGGGGAATTCTGGGAGTTGGTCCACCAGTCCAAAAGTTGCTGAGGTTAAAGAAATACTGCTTTAGAACAAGGTTTCCAACAGAGTCTCTTGTCCTGTTACAGGCCTGTAACTTTACCAACTAGACCAGGAGCAGGCAATCTTGGCTCTTTTATGACGGGTGGACTTCAACTCCCAGAATTCCTGAGCCAGCCATGCTGAGGGGAAAGAGAGAGGTTTCCAAGCTGAGCCGTCGTGTTGGCTCAGGAATTCTGGGAGTTGAAGTCCACAAGTCATGAAGGGGCCATAGTTTCCCCCATGCTGGCTCAGGAATTCTGGGAGTTGAAGTCCAGGAGTCATAAAAGAGCCAATGTTGCCTACCTCTGGCCTAGGCCTAGGCTGCTTTATGACTTGTGGACTTCAACTCCCAGAATTCCTGAGCCAACATGGAGGAACTTTGGCCCCTTCATGACTTGTGGATTTCAACTCCCAGAATTCCTGAGCCAGCATGGCTCAGCTTGGAAACGTCTCCCTTTCCCCTCAGCGTGGCTGGCTCAGGAATTCTGGGAGTTGAAGTCCACGAGTCATAAAAGAGCCAAGGTTGCCTACCCCGGACTAGACCTTACCTCCAAAACAGCTCTCCCCCCCCAATTTGACCCTTAGGTGATGCCCCAGAGCCCCCCTAACTTGGCTGATCTCCAGAAGTGTGAATTTAAACTCTTTAATGCCTCCACCTGGCGGGACCACCAGAGAGAATTCTGGGAAGTGAAGTCCATGCTTTCTAGAAGAGCTGGATGCTCTGTGATTCTCAACCTCAGCAAGTTTTAAGACGGATGGACTTCAACTCCCAGAATTCCTCGGCTAGTATGTTGGTCGGAGCATTCTGGGGGGGGGGAGGTTGAAATCCACCCATCTTAAACAAATTCTAGCAAATGATGCTCCAGGGATGCTTCTCTCGGCCTTCTGATCCAAAATGGCCTATTCTTGGGACTCACCATTAGACTTCTTCATTCCTAAGGGTGTATATTTGTGTGTGTGGGTGTGGGTGTGTGCGTTGCTTCTTTGCAAGAGAAGCTCTATGCCAAATGTCTTCAAGATGAAATGCTATAAGCAGCTGCTCCCTTCCTCCCCTCTCTTTGTGTCTCACTCATGAGGACACCAGCGCTCACACGCATGTGGCGTCGGTGCTGCGAAAGAGGCCTGCACCCCAAATCTGCTCCCTGCCCGTCAGATTCTCCTCTTTTCACAGAAAATGCAATCCTATTTAGGGAGACAATCAAACCGATGTGTCAATGAAGACTCAATCATCCAACCCAAAAGTGTCTGTTTAAAGACTGAATCGTGGCAACTGGACCAAACTTGGTTTGGTTTGGTCCAGATGCTACAATTCGACCTTTAGAAACCAAACCAATCCTGGCCAATAACTCTTCTCCAGCTCCCCAACTTTGCCTCTGCTTAACTCAGGGGTCTTCAAACGTGGCCCTTTGATGACTTGTGGACTTCAACTCCCAGAATTCCTCAGCCAGGCACTGGCTGAGGAATTCTGGGAGTTGAAGTCCACAAGTCATCAAAGGGCCACGTTTGAAGACCCCTGTCTTAAATCTAACAAACAAAATGGAGGCTGGCTGAGGAATTCTGGGAGTTGAAGTCCACAAGTCATCCAAGGGCCACGTTTGAAGACCCCTGTCTTAAATCTAACAAACAAAATGGAGGCTGGCTGAGGAATTCTGGGAGTTGAAGTCCACAAGTCATCCAAGGGCCACGTTTGAAGACCTCTGTCTTAAATCTAACAAACAAAATGGAGGCTGGCTGAGGAATTCTGGGAGTTGAAGTCCACAAATCATCAAAGGGCCAAGTTTGAAGACCCCTGGCTTAACTGGCTGAGCCATCTCTCTGCAAGCAAAAAGGGAAGAAGGCGGAAAGGGGCGAGGAAGCTAAGAGACAAGAGCTGCACCTTTAAAACCTCTTTTTTTTTTACTTGCTTGTGAGTTAACCGGAATTATTAATTATCGTTAGTTACCTTTGTCGAGTAGCCATTCATCTACTACTCGACCGAGTCGATACGGTATTCTTTGTCTAGCAATCGCCAGCCGTTCATTATCAGTGTTCCCTTCAAAAAGTTTAGAGAGAGATTTGCAGACGGTTAAAAAAGTGAGAGAAAAAAAAAGAACACCAAAAAAAGTTAAAAGAAATAATAATAATAATAATAGTAATAATAATAATAATAATTAAGAAGAAGAGAGAGAGAGAGATAAAAAAAGAGACATATACGCCATCTGGAAGGTCAAAGGTCAGAGGTTAGCAAATTTAGAGAGGTCAGACTACACTCCAAACAGCAGTTTAAGCAGTTGGATCAAAAATTAGCAGTTAAGTTTTCCATTAATTCTTTTTTTTTTTTGGGAGGGGGGAGGAAGGGAAAGGCAGTCTGTTTGGGGGGGGGGGAGTTTAGCGATTTTAGCCACAATGAATAAAGCACTAGTTATACGGTTTAGTTTAAGGGTTAGGATGAGTAGATGGAAGTTAGAAGGCTTTATGTAGCCCCAGGGAAAGGGACCAATTCTCCCCAGGGCCTTTTTTTTTTGTTGTTGTTTGTTTCTTTCCTTTTGTTGTTGTTTTTTAAGCAAAAAATTAAATTCACTTTATTAGCCGACTTTATGTTCTACATCACAAAATGGCGGAAAAAGCAACATTACGCTGTCAAACTCTCTCCCAAAAGTTTCCTTCCCCAAACCCGTAGGACTGTCGTTTTGGTCTCCCCCACCGCTTTTTGGTTTAATTTAAGATTCCATGTCCCGGTTGGTTCCCTGCCTGCCAACTCCACCAAAAAGCATTTTTTCCTTCCCCTGTCCCACCCCCCCACCATTCTGTAACCCACCCACCCCAAAAAAGAGAGAGACCCCCCCCCTCGGATTTCTCCCGCTTTGGCATCTGAAAAGGGGCAAAGGAATTGAGCCGTCTAGTTACCAAAATAACGACCGAGGGGGTCCAAAGGCTGAGGGTGAACCAGGCGTCTTGAGAAGGTGATGGTGGGTGACGAGCAGAGCCAAATTTGATATCTTTTAAAATTGAACACACAAAGGTTGGGCTTCAAGAGACGGGACAATCTTTTGAAGCTTCCCCCCCCCGCCCTCTTCCAAATGTTGTCCCCAACTGTCACGTTTTAAAAGAGAGTTAGAATCACACACCGTGGACCGTCGTTGCCCACATCCGTGATCTTGGAGAATTGCGCAAACTAGGAGCTTGAGATGGGATGGGCGGTCTGGAGGGTTCAAAGCTCAGTCCGAGCAACCTTGAAAAGTTTCTTCCCACTTTTGGGAGATCTTGTCCCCAAGTCTCAGTCATCCAGGCCATAGTTATCCCAAAGATGCTTTTTCACGAGGACACTGGACTTTCTTGTTTTTCTTCGAAGACGTTTCGCTTCTCATCCAAGCAGCTTCTTCCGCTCTGACTGGATGGTGGGGAGTGGAAGGATTTATACTCCTTCCAGACAGCTGGTCATTTGCATCCTTTTAGAGAGGCGTTGAGGCCACTTGGAGGTTTACCTGTGTCCTCACAGGTGAAAAAATGGGAGTGGAACACTGTCCTTTCAGCAATTCCAAGAAGGCTCCCCATCCATTTGCACCACTCAGGTGACCCTGAGGACACAGATAAACCTCCAAGTGGCCTCAACGGCTCTCTAAAAGAAGGCAAATGACCAGTTTTCTTTGAAGACGTTTTGCTTCTCATAAAAGAAGCTTCTTCAGCTCTGACTGAATGGTGCGGAATGGAAGGATTTATACTCCTTGCAGACAGCTGGTCATTTGCCTCCTTTTAGAGAGTTGTTGAGGCCACTTGAAGGTTTACCTGTGTCCTCAAGGTCACCTGAGTGGTGCAAATGGGTGTGTGGAGCCTTCATGGCTGCAGGATGTTTCCTGCCCTGGGTCCCTTCACCGTTGAAGGCTGTTGGGGAGGTCCATGTGGTCTGCATCTCCAACCGAAGTGCAAATGGTTTCTGTAGTCTGCAAGGAGCATAAATCCTTCCATTCCCCCACCACCCAGTCAGAACTGAAGAAGCTTCCTGGATGAGAAGCGAAACGTCTTCAAAGAAAAACAAGGAAGTCCAGTGGCCTCCTGAAAAAGCATCTTTGGGACAACCTGGAGGACAGAGAATCGCCCTTGTCTTCCAGGTTTTGTCCTCTGCTGTTTGAAGGCGAAGTTGTTTCAAGAGGAGAAAAAATGTTTTCAGAAGGAACACCATGCTCTACGTCGTCTGCTGGGGACATTTCACTCTGATCTGATCTCCCACAATTTCAGCCAACCGTACCTGCTTACCTGTTGTGCATCCCCAAAGGAGAAAACAATGCTGGGAATTTAGAGAAGACGTGGAAGGTTGGAGCCAGGTGCACACAGGGCACCTTCCAAAGGCTTTCCAGGTGAGACTTCAGAATACAATAAATCCAATGTGCTGATAACCACTGGCTCCACCATGGCCAGTTTATGCCATAATCTCTCAAGTCTAATTTTTAGATCTTGACACAATTCCTTTTCTTCTAGTCTACCATCCCCTGGTTTTGACTGCCACACCAATCAGCAACATCTCCTTTTTTTCAAGCACAGTTATATCTGGTATGTTATGCACCAAGGCTTTACCAGTTTGTACTTGGAAATCCCACAGTATTTATTATTAGGTGATTAACCTCACAGTTTGCCAGATATTTAGACTAGATTTGGCATTTTTGTCCACCTATCAAGTTCTTCCCAAGGTCACCTGTTGAAGGATGAAGCTGTTCCAAGTAAGGCTGCTTTTTACAATTAACTTGGTAATTTTGTCAGTGCCCAGTGGTGCTCCAGATGTTTGGAATTGTACCTAAGACACCTATTACTATTGGTACTACCTTTGCTTTCTTTTGCCCCAGTTGTGTTGCTTCTATTTACAGGTCTTAATACTTTGTGTGCTGGAGAAGACTCCTGCGAGTCCCTTGGACTGCAAGGCGTTCAAACCGGTCAGTCCTAAAAGAGATCAACCCCAACTGCTCTTTAGAAGGCCAGATCCTGAAGCTGAAATTCAAATACTTTGGCCACCTAATGAGAAGGAAGGACTCCCTGGAGAAGGGCCTAATGCTGGGAAAGATGGAGGGCAAGAGAAGAAGGGGACGACAGAGAAGGAGGTGGCTGGATGGAGTCCCTGAAGCAGTAGGTGTGAACTTAAATGGACTCCAGAAGATGGTAGAGGACAGGAAGACCTGGAAGAACGTTGTCCATGGGGTCGCGATGGGTCGGACACGACTTCGCAATTAACAACAACAACAACACTTTGTGGTTTTCTCCAGTTCCTGCAACATCCACTATTCAGACTTTTTCTGGTTTTCTTATCAACCCTTGTTAAGGCCTGAGTGTTATGTGGAAGAGCTTGTTAATGTTCTCTTGATCTGTCTGGGCCGGGTCTTCCCCCAGGCATGGACAAGCAGCTTCACAGTTCACCGTTCGGCTGGTCTAGAGGCAGAAACGGAGCCAGCTACACCCACCCTGAGGTCCGCCAAAATATGGCCGAAAGATTCCTGGCTGGAGATAACGCAGGACTCCTGATCTCCAAACTGCTCTGAAGCAAACCGCAGAGAAGAGGGAACGCCTCAAAAATGGAGGAAACAGGTTCCTCCCAAACAACGTGTCATCGGCACTCCTGGACGTTGTCGGTTCTATCAAGTCCCAAGTCCCAAGAAAGGCGGGCGAGCAACTGCTGCTTCTCGACGGAGTGAAATATTTGTTGCAAAAGGAAACCCGAGGGTTCGCGTTTCCCTGGCTCCGGGAAGGCAGCGCGAGATAAGGGTCTCTTCAGTGAGTGCCAGCGAGGAAGCCATTTTTGAAAGCAGCAGATGGGAGGCTTTGGGATGTCGCCACGCTTCTGAGATCAGGAACGGCTTGAGGGATGGACGGAGAAGCTGGCAAGAATCCCGCTAGCAGGCAAAAGACCTTGCTGGAATGGTTGATGTTTCCCTAAAGACGTATAGATCTTCCATTGGGGCTGGACATAAAAGACAAGTCTTCTGGAACTCTAGGAATGTGGTGCATGCTGTACAGGAGTTACTAAGCTGGGAAATCAGAGACTGACTGACTGACTTCCTTCTTTCCTTCCGTCTCTCCTTCCTTCCTTCCTTCCTTCTTTCCCTTCCTTCCTTCCTTCTTTCCTTCCTTCCCTTCCTTCCTACCTTTCTTCCTTCCTTCCCTGCCTTCTTCCTTCCTTCCTTCCTTCCTTCCTTCCTTCCTTCCTTCTTTCCTTCCTTCCTTCCCTGCCTCCTTCCTTCCCTGCCTCCTTCCTTCCTTCTTCCTTCCTTCCTTCCTTCCTTCCTTCCTTCCTTCCTTCCTTCCTTCCTTCCTTCCTTCCTTCCTTCCCTCCCTCCCTCCCTGTCTCCAGGCAGCAGGGGGAATGTGTTTAGGGAATATCTGGCAACCAATCTCTTGGCTGTGGTAGACAAGGCCCACTCTTGCCCAAGATGTTCAGATCTGTCCTTGTCCTTCTCCTCCCTGCACACCCCACTGTCTTCTAGCACTGATGATGTTAGCTAGTTGGGTAAAGAAATGTCTGCAAGAAAACAACCAAGCTCAGAGAGCACCTCGGACTCCACGGTCGTCGTCGTCCTCCTCCTCCTCCTCCTCCTCCTCCTCCCCCCCCTCACACTGCACTGCCCCACACCTATGGAACTCTTTCCTAGTCCAAGCCACATCTCTATTTGGGGAAAAGTAGCGGGGGAGGATTGTTTGGTAACACATGCCATTTTCTGCACTGCAGTTGGGAGGTTTCCCTTCCCCCTTTCGATTTTCCAAGAGGGGGGGGGGACTTCTCGGCAGCTGAGCCAGGATAGAGCTGCCCAGAGAAGCTCAGAGACCCTTTCCTGGGGGGGGGGGCGAGGAGAGGAATTGAGGGGCTGAGGGGTACTCCCTTTTTTCCAAACCCCCGTCTCTGCTTCTCATTCCGGTGCGCCGCGATTCCGTCCCCTAATTAGAGAGAAGTCGGGGATTTTTCGTGCTCTCATTAGCTTCTCTATTAACTAGCCGATTAGCATCTTTTAATTAAAAACACGCCATCCTCCGAAAGTGACCAGGAGTCTGTAATTAGGATCCGGCTCTACACTCAATTTCACAGCTGGAGTCTTGTCTGCCTGGACTGGGAGACCGGCCGGCCCCGCCCTCCACTTGCACAACGGCAGCCCAACAAAATCAGCTAAACCAATCAACAAAAGAAGACATTGGTCGGAGATGGAAGCGCTGCGGCAGGCAACCATCCATGCTTCGGTGGGTGAGCCTCAGCAGTGCCTCTTGTGCAAGGGGGGCGGGGGCGGGTGGCTGTCAATCAACCCAATGATTGAGAAAAAAAGGAGGTTTTGGTGGACTGGAGCGCAGAGAAGAGCAACGAAGATGATGATTAAAGGCCTGGAAACGAAAACGTACAAAGAACGGTGGCAGGAATTGGGTTCGGCTAGTCAGGAGAAAAGAAGGACCAGGGGGGAACATGAGAGCAGCATTCCGATATTTGAGGGGTTGCCACAGAGAAGAGGAAGGGGTGAGTTTATTTTCCAAAGCGCCCGAAGGCAAGACAAGAAGCAAGGGATGGAACCTAATCAAGGAGAGAAGCAACCTGGAACGAAGGAGACCCTTCCTAACGGTGAGAACAACTAACCCGTGGAACCGCTTGCCACCAGAAGCTGTGGGTGCTCCATCACTTGGAGGCTTTTAAGAAGAGATTGGACAGCCATTTGTCCAGAGGGGTAAAGGGTCTCCTACTCGAGCAGGGGGTGGACTAGAAGACCTCCAAGGTCCCTTCCAAGCCTGCTATTCTGAAACTGGCAGCCTGTAGCTCACTTTAACGATCACAAACAGTGATTAGTTGAAATCTTGGACTGGAGATCACTAGGAACACCCTAGGCTCAAGGCCAGAGGGGGGGGGGAGGCAATGAAACAAGAAAAGGAAAGGCAGCGATGGGGAGTCATAAATAGAGTCAGGGAAAGTCGTTCTCTCTGTCAGGAAATTTCTCCCTATTTCTAGATTGGTTCTCTCCTTGATTAGTCTCCATCCGTTGCTTCTTGAGTGCAGCCGGAAGGAGATTTGGCCGTCTCTTACCTTTTCCTGCAATTAAAGATAAACATATTTTGAGCTGACCCTTGCAAGCTGGGTCCTCAAAACTATCTAAGTTCTGGTGAGCAGTAGCATTTCTCAGAGGGGAGGGAAATGCACTCTGCACATCCTCAGGAGTCTCACCGCTCAGAACTCTCCGAGGCTACCTCTTAGCCTGCACCCTCTTTGACTTTTGAAGGATCTTTCGGTCTTCTTTAGTGCTTTCCTGGGGGGGGGGGATTGGAAAGAATTAGACACGTCACCTCCCATTTGGAAGATGGAGTGGCTGCACCATCAATTGGTCAAAAGCCTGCTTGCTGCACTTGCAGCATGCACAATTGGTCAAAAGCCTGCTTGCTGCACTTGCAGCATGCACAATTGGTCAAAAGCCTGCTTGCTGCACTTGCAGCGTGCACAAAGCGTCGCATGGTTCGGGTTAGGCGTATTCAGTGCGCTCCCACAAATCATGGTTTCTGCAGAAACCTGTGTTTGTAGGAAATGCAAAACAAGGGAAAATCTCCCTACCTCTGAAAAAAAAGGGGGGGGGGCACAGAAACTTCCAGGTTTAGGGGCAGGATACTACGTTCTGCTGAGGCTCTTCCTAAAAACATTGTGCTGGGATCTGTAAATCAGTGGAATTTGGACAAGAGGCCTATTCACTTTTCAGAGGGAAGAATCTCTGATGGGGTTCGGAGACCAGTTGTATTTATTTTAATTGGTTAATTAGCCAATCACTGAGGGGCACAGCAATTAATCTCTGTTGTTGGCACTGCCCACAGAAAGGAAGGAAGGAAGGAAGGAAGGAAGGAAGGAAGGAAGGAAGGAAGGAAATAAAGAAGGGAGGGAGGGATGGAGGAAGGAAGGAAGGAGAGAAATAAAGAAAGGAGGAAGGAAGGAAGGAAGGAGAGAAATAAAGAAAGGAGGGAGGGATGGAGGAAGGAAGGAGAGAAATAAAGAAAGGAGGAAGGAAGGAAGGAAGGAAGGAGAGAAATAAAGAAAGGAGGAAGGAAGGAAGGAAGGAGAGAAATAAAGAAAGGAGGGAGGATGGAGGAAGGAAGGAGAGAAATAAAGGAAGGAAGGAAGGAAGGAAGGAAGGAAGGAAGGAAGGAAGGAAGGAAGGAAGGAGAGAGATAGGGAAAGATGACATAAAATTGCTTGGGAGTCTGGTTGATTTTTAGCTGAGACAGATTAAGGCCATTCTCTTCCGATTGTGTCAGTTTATCTAGAGGACCCCAGATTGACAAAATCTGAATTAAATCAGGAGACACACCCACACATATATCCCCCACACCATGAAAGGAACATAAGCTGAAGAAATGTTCCTTTTCTATCCTACTTCCCTCCCCCCAAATCCTTTAGCTATTTTCTTAAGGAGAAATATTCTTCCCAAAACAGAAAGGGGTTGCAGATCAGCCAAGTGATTCCCAGTCGGTGTATCGAAAGTAGTAATTCATAGTTTGGGGAGTCACTGATTATTTCTTGACTTTTTCCCCCCAGAACGCAGGGCATATAATCTCATTTAGGATTCTGAATCTCCCAGATCGTCTCCCTCCCTCTCTCCATCCTCTGCGCCACCTCTGGGCCCTGCAGTATTTCTTATTAAACATTTCTCATTTTCCCACATTCCTCCCCACCACCGCTTTTCTCTTTAGAGTATCTTAAAGATGTCACTGCCAATTCCCCCCCCCTCCTTACGTAGGCTGAAACAGATTTATGCTTATTTTTAAAGGCGGATAAATAAATGGCTTTCTGCCGAGATGCTTGCCTTAAAAAAAAAAACACAAACCCAGATTGGCTTTAATAAAGTGGGCTGTTCTTCCCGGCTTAATGTAACAGCAACAGAAAACTTGGGAGATCGAGGGGGGGGGGAGAAAGGTGTCATAAAAACGCCTGGGAATAATGTCACTTGGGTGTTAATTTACTGATTTCAAAAAATAGCGTTGTCGCCATCGGGCTGAGCACGGGGGGGGGAGGCTTTCTGTCCGGCCCTTTGTATTTTTCGAATAAAAGAAGCAAAATTCTGGGCTGCTTTCCGGGCTCCGTATTTAGGCCACCGGCAAGGTCCGCTTTGGGTGACGGGATCAAGCAGGGTCTGTACAGCGTCTGCCAGGGATGCTTCAGTTTGCACGGAACCAGGGGCTGGACTTGATGGCCTCATGGAACCCTTCCAAGTCGAAGAGTCTAGTCTAGCATGGTCCCGGGTGTGTGCCGGGATTGTGTGCAGGGTTTAGCTCTGCACGAAAGGTGCTTGAATGACCAGCCGACCTGCCCTTGAAGAATTTCATCCACTTTTATTTCACCTGTATTTGGAAACATCCACGTGGCTCACAAAGAAAGGGTTTGGAGGAGCTGGCTAGAATCTCTCCTGGCTAGATACCTCAGGGCCCGTCTGTTGGCTGACATGACACCGACCCTCAAGGTGTGATTCTGAACACCAGGCCGGGGATGATGTCTGAAGCGCCAACTTTTTTGGCAAAAAAATGTAAAGGGCTGGCGAAGTAAACGGCAGGAACGGCAGCTGAGTAAACCTGCTTTCCAGCCCGCCCCGGGCTAGGTAAAAAAGAGAGTTTCTTCCATGATGGGGGGGAAATAATGCTCAAGTTCAAAATAATGCACAACTTGCCTTCAGAAGTCGTGGTTGCTTCATCGCTGGAGGTTTCTAAGAAAAGACTGGACAGCCACCTGTCTGAAATGGTATAGGGTCTCCAGCTTGAGCAGGGGGCTGGACTAGAAGACCTCCAAGGTCCCTTCTAGCTCTATTCTGATTGATTGATTGATTGATTCTGCACCAAGACTTTGAGAAGAAGCGTGGCTGTCAACTCCTGACACAACTGCAGCTTAGCCAGCGGCAGCAGAGAGGATTTCCTTTCAAGGCAGAAGATGATCCACATAAATAAACGTTCCAGGATGCACCCAACCCAAAGCCAGAGGGGTCCCCATTACAGTGGTCACATCTGTGCAACTCCCAGGACGCAGAAAGGCTCCTGTGTGGTTCAGCACCTTGGACAGCTCTGGGATGACAGATAGACGCTCTGTCCAGCTGAGTAGGATTTCCAGCGTGCCAGGGTGAAGATGGCAACTTCCAGTTATTGATTTAAAACATTTGTGTCGGGGGGGGGGGGAAGGGTCTCCAAACTTGGCAACTTTAAGACCTGTGGACTTCAACTCCCAGAATTCTGCGAGTTAAAGTCCACCAGTCTTAAATCTTGCACAACTCCCAGAGAAGCTGGAGACAGAAAAAGGCTTGCAAGACTCCGGTGTGGTTCAGCACCTTGGACAGTTCTGGGATGACAGACAGAGGATCTGTCCAGCTGGCTAAATGTCTATGGCAGTGCTTCTCAACCTTGACAATTTTAAGGCCTGTGGACTTCAATTCCCAGAATTCCACAGCCAGCTGGCTGTGGAATTCTGGGAATTGAAGTCCACATGCCTTAAAATTGTCAAGATTGGGAAACACTGGTCTATGGAGATTCTCAGTCATCCAGGTCGTGGTTGTCCTAAAGATGCTTTTTCCCTGAAGACGTTTCGCTGATCACCCAAGAAGCTTCTTCAGTTCTGACCGAACAGGGGAATGGAAAGATTTATATCCCTTGCAGTCTTCTGGTTATTAGTATTCTCTCTCAGAGTCGTTGCGGCCACATGGAGGTTTATCTGTGTCCTCAGGGTCACCTCAGTGGTGCAAATGGGTGTGGAACTGCTGGAACTGCTGAAAGGAGTTTCAGTGTGTTTACAACACAGTCTTTTCAGCAGCTCCAAGAAGGTTCCACTCACATTTGAACTATTCAGTTGACCCTGAGGGCACAGATAAACCTCCAAATGACCTCAACGACTCTCAGAGGGAGTACTAACGACCAGATGACGGCAATGATGATCAATCCTTCCGTTCCCCACCATTTAGTCAGAACTGAAGAAACTTCTTGGATGAGAAGGCAAATGTCATCAAACAAAACAAGAAAGTCCACTTGGCTTTTGAAAGAAATCACCTTTGGGATGTCCAACTGAGTAGGATTTCCAGAGTGCCAGGGTAAGAGATGGCAACACCTGGCTATTTATTTAAAACATTTTATACAGCCACCCATCTTGAAACCACTGCAGCTGCATTAGACAAGGCTGCATCAAACTGATTCACAGCGAGGTGAGCCGGAGGCATCACATATGTGTGTGTGTGTGTGTGTGTGTTTGTGTTTGTGCGTGCGTGTATGAGAAATGCTGGCAAATCCTTGCTACCAAGAAGCCCTCCGTGCCTTGACCTCAGTTAGATTTGTTCCCTCCGCTTTGACGTTTCTGGAGATGGGGAGGGAGAAGCCAGTGGAACGGTGTGTGATTCAACCTTGAAATGGATTTGGGAGAAGGGAGTTCCAGCCAGGGTGCCTTGCCAGGGCCGAAGGCAACCCTCCAATTTCGTGCCGGCACCTTCCAGCTTCCCGAGTCACCTGGTCTGATTCAGCGGAGGTTGGAACCGGCCCACTGCCCAAAGAGGATCCCCAAGGTACGCTTAATTGAACGGAAGGATGGGAAGAGGGACGCTGCGATGCGGTTTGTCCAAGATCTACGGGGTAGAAATACTCAGCATTGGGGAGGGGCAACTGCCTGCTTAGTGAAGCTGGAGGTCCGTCCCTGCTAAAGATCTTCCCCCTCCCGGCATTCTTGACTCCACGAAGTTCTCCCTGTCCAGTTGGCCCTGGAGGAACATCTCTCTTCTTGCAGACCCCGCTCCTTGCCCTCGCTTATCTCCCTCCAGCTCTATGCATCTCCAATGCAGGCCATGAACTTTAATCACAGCCAGCCTTTTCAAGGAAGAAGCTAGATGAAATCGCGATATGCAGGATTATCTGCACCCACCCCTGGCTGCTGCTGAAAAGAGATGCAAAAATTACTTGAGCGGCAAAAAATGTCATGGCGGAAAGGATGTCAAGTACTCCCATCATCAATCAGGGAAGATAAAGAAAAAGAAAAGGGAAGATGATAAAAAGGGAATCTGGGCCTTTTCATTTCAGCTAGAGAAGATGGCCTTTCCTAGTGGAGAAACCTGTAGCGTAGAGCATTGTTTTTCAACCTTGTCAACTGTAAGATGGGGGACTTCAACACCCAGAATTCTGCAGCCAGCTCAGCGGTATTCTGGGAGTTGAAGTCCACCCATCTTAAAGTTGACAAGGGTGAGATATAATGCTGCAGATGGCCAGTGAGATGGACTTGGAAGGGAAAACCCACTATATAAAACAGCCAGTTGTTAAGTTAGCAACACGGTCGTTAAGCAAATCTGGCTTCCCCACTGACTTTGCTTGTCAGAAAATCCACAAAAGGGGATCGCACAACCTCGGGACAATACAACCGTCATAAATACAAGTCTTTGTTCTGTGACCTCAAGAGAGAAGCTCAACTGAGATAGGTAGGTTTTTTTGGGAGGGGGGGGGTTTCACCTTTTTAACCCTGCGTCCATCTCCATGGGCCATGCTAAGCTTTTCGGAAGGAAAACAGAGCCTCCCGTTCTACTACCATCATCCCCGTTCAGGCCCAAGACTCTGAATCCTGAGTGATATTATTAGTTGAACTGATGGCAAGGGGGAGGGGGGAATTTAAAAAAAAAAGATCTAATGGGGAGGGGGACCAGAGAAGATTTGCAATTTTGGCTGTGGTTTGTTCTCTAAGTCTGTTTTAATGCAATTCCTTGAACGTCTCATTACCAAACTAGGTAACGCCATCAGCAGGATTTTCTCGACCGATTCTCCTTGACTCATCAACGTCTTGTGTGCCTGTGTGGTCAGCTGGTTGTTTGTTTGGAGCTGGATTTGAATTCCAGAGCAGCTAATTGGTTCTCTTGTTGACTGGCACTTGGAGCGGTCTGGTTTCCTACATAGCGATATGATAATCCAAACAACCTATCAATATGTAAGAAACCAGTCCATTCGGAGTGCCAATCGACAAGAGAACCAATCAGCTGCTCGAAATTCAAATATAGCTCCAAACCACCAGCCAATCGCACGACCGACTGACCACACAGGAACACAAGAGGTTGATGAGCTAAGGCAGGGGTAGGCAACCTTGGCTCTTTTATGACTCGTGGACTTCAACTCCCAGAATTCCTGAGCCAGCCATGCTGAGGGGACAGGGAGAGGTTTCCAAGCTGAACCACGCTGGCTCAGGAATTCTGGGAGTTGAAGTCCACAAGTCATGGAGGGGGCAGTTTTCCCCACGCTGGCTCAGGAATTCTGGGAGTTGAAGTCCACGAGTCATGAGGGAGCCAAAGTTTCCCTCATGCTGGCTCAGGAATTCTGGGAGTTGAAGTCCACGAGTCATAAAAGAGCCAAGGTTGCCTACCCCTGAGCTAAGGGGAGAACAGGACGAGGAAATCCTGCTGATGGAAGTTACCTAGCTTGGTAACGAGACATTCAGGAATTCTCTTAAAACAAGCTCGGAGAACCAACCACGGCCAGAATCTAAAACCCCGGAGCTACAAGTATTATTATCTATTATTTCAAAGCCTTGCAATTTCCAGCACCTCCAGAGAAGTGGGACCATTTACAGGAGGGCCTTCCTTGTCGGAGATGCTTCAGAAGGGGTAAGGCTGGAACAGGACCTCAGCCCTAAAGACACTTTCCTAAGCCCCACTTCCTGAGACTCTTCTCCCGATTCCTCCTTTCGCTTCTCCCCCCTCCTTCCTCGGCTTGCAATGTGTGAGCGTGGGAAGAAGCCCCAGAGGTTCTGGAAAGGACAGGAGATGCCACCCAGAGGCCAGGACAGTTGTCTTCCCCCCCCCCACCGACTCTGGCAGAAAGAAAAAGAGGGCCCGGTGGTTCCGACCTCCGCCGTCGGGGGAAAGAGAGTAGGGGACGATGGCAGATGATGCTTTGTGATCCCTACCTGCCGGGTATCGTTCGTTGATGGGCCAGTTGTCCACCTGCAGCGTTGCGTTGCCGCCGCTCCGGGTGAAACGGACCACGTGGTACTTGCCGTCGTTCACCATGGCGTTGCTCTCCTCGATCGTGATGTCGTCCGTGCCCACATTGAAAATGACTCCCACAGTCCCCTGGTCCTGGAGAGCGGGGGGGGGGGAGGAAGAAGGGGCAGAGAGAGGAGGAAGAAAGGAAATTGGGTCAGTGCGGGCTTCAGAAGGGCGAGGGGGGGGGCTGGAAAAACAGGAAAATCTGCAGCCGGATTACACAAATTCTGCTATTTGCCCACAAAATAAAGGACTCCTGTAACATTACAACTAGCTTTGTAGGGTCTCCAGCAGTCATCATCGGAATATCAATTGATTAAATTTTAGCAGCTACTTCTTCTCCAGGAGCTCAAGGATGTATATAGAGTAGAGTAGAGTAGAGTAGAGTAGAGTAGAGTAGAGTAGAGTAGAGTAGAGTAGAATAAGAATAGAATAGAATAGAATAGAATAGAACATGGAATGGAGTAGAGTGGAGTGGAGTGAAGTGGAGTGGAATAGAATAGAGTAGAGTAGAATAAGAATAGAGTAGAATAAAATACAGTAGAATAGAATAGAAGAGAAGAGAATAGAATATTGGAATGGAATGAAATTAGAATAGAATAGAACAGAACGGAATGGAGTGGAGTAGAATAGAGTAGAATAGAATAGAATAGAATAGAATAGAATAGAATAGAATAGAATAGAATAGAATAGAATAGAATAGAATATTGGATTGGAATAGAATAGAATAGAATAGAATAGAATAGAAGAGAAGAGAATAGAATAGAAGAGAATAGAATAGAAGAGAAGAGAAGAGTATATAGAGTAGAGTAGAGTAAAGTAGAATAGAATAAAGAATAGAAGAGTAGAGTAGAATAGAATAAAGAAATGGAATGGAATGGAATGGAATGGAGTAGAGTGGAATGGAGAGGAATAGAATAGAATAGAATAGAATAGAATAGAATAGAATAGAATAGAATAGAATAGAACAGAACAGAATATTCTTTATTGGCCAAGTGTGATTGTACACACAAGAAATTTGTCTCCGATGCATAAGCTCTCAGTGTATATATAAACAGAAGTAATGGGTCATAAATCATAGTTACAATCATTAGACATAAGTTACAAACAACAACTGATAAATCATAAGAAACCAATAGGAGGAGGTTGCAGGAAAAATGAGAGGGTGAGAAAAGATGAGAAGTAAGACAATGCTGTGGGAATTAAGAGTTCAACAGAGTGATGGCAATGCCCTCTAGCGCCATCCCGAGGAGAGGCGTCGAAACAGTTTATGTCCAGGATGTGAGGGGTCTGTTAAGTTATTTTCTCAGCCTTTCTGACCTGCGCAGTATACTAGTCCTCAATGGAAAGCAGGCTGGTTGCGATTGTTCTTCCTGCAGTCCTAACTATCTGTTGGAGTCTGCACCTGTCCTGTTTGATTGCGGTGCCAAACCACACCGTGATTGGGGTACAAATGAGAGTAATTCCTCTGTGGAGCTGGATCAGCAGCCCCTGGGGCGGTCTGCGCCTTCCGAGCTCTTCGTTGTGCCTTTTTAATATGTGTGTATGTGTGTTTGCGTTACAGCACTGTATCCCTCACCTGCTCCACAACCGCCACCCTATAAAGGTACATAGGGCTAAGAAAGAGGACGGAATTGGCCCAAAGTCATTTCGTGAATTCTCACGGCACAAACAGGGTCGAACCAGGATTTCTCCAACTCTCTGACCAGCTTTTTAAACCTTCACAGGGAGTCCTCGACTTACGACTGCAATTGAGCCCCCAAATTTCCATGGCTGAGCAAGGCAGTCATTAAGTGAGTTCCCTCCCCCCTTTTGCAACCGCAGTTCATACCACAGTTGTTAAGCAAATCACTGCAGTTGTTAAGTGAAACGTGCGGTCATTAAGCAAATCTGGCTTCCCCCATTTGCTTGTCGGAAGCCTGCTAGGAAGGCCACAAACGGGGATCGCATCACCTCGGGACACTGCGACAGGCGTCATACATGCATACCAGTTGATCACGTGACCACGGGGATGTTGTCATGGTTGTTAAGTGTGAAAACCGTTCATCAGTGTCGTCATAACTTTCAACGGTCACTAAATGAATGGTTCGACTCGAGCAGCCCCTGTGTTTATTTTTTAAAAAGTCTCTTCATTTCTTTTCTTTTTATTCTTAAAGGGAAAAAAAAGCAAAGTTTTAAATTAAAAGTAAAAACAAAAAAAATACTAATTTATAGGAGGAAATGTGTAAGGACCCACCCCACTTTACATCTTAAGAAGACAGAACTCTTGGAATAATTCTTCCAACAGGCATCCTTTATTAAGAAAAAGTGGTTGCAGGCGTGCTAGACAGGACTTGGGGTTCAAGCTCTACCATTCGAGGTTTTAAGGGGTTCCCAGTAGTCCCACCCAATCACCCCCCTCTTCCAGTGACAGTTTCAGGCATCACAATCCCACCCCTTTTTTCCTTTCTTCCGTCTGGATGGAGACTTCAGATAAACTACATGAAAGGTAAATAGCCTCCTTTGTTATGATAAGACCTTTTGGTGCTAACCACATTCAAACCCTTTGAAGTTGTACCAAAGGAAGTGAGGGCCATAAAGCCCCTTTGTTCACCCCCCTCTCTTTCTTTATGGCAGAATCCAGAGAGGGCAGAAATGGGGTTTTCTATAATTAATAACTGGAGATGAAGTATAATTGGATTCTGACAAAATGTTTTTTTTTTAAATGAACCTTTGCACATATTGTGCTGTTAATCAGTCGGACTTTCCTTCTGCATGACACCGAAGAAGTTTTTAAATTTAAATTTAAATGTCTATCTTCTCTTTTCTCTAGATATTAGCTAGATATCCCCTCCTTTTCTTGACACGACAGCCCTGTGGAACGGACAGTGGCCCAGATTTGTGGATTTCATAGCTGGGGGGCGGACGTAAGACTGGGGTCCTCCCCTGGAGATGGAAATGCCCATGCTTAGAATTTCTTTGCCACCTGGAAGTGGAGGGAACTGGTCTGAATCATCCTGCTGCACTGGGAATCACGGGGATGCAATCTAAGCCCAGTTTAAGAGGATTTAAAAAAAGAGACCAGCTCTGGATTCTTTGGCAAGGGGGCAGCGGATAGCACCGAAACGAAGCCAACGAAGGATCGTGTTTCCCCAAAGCCACCCCCCTCCCAAATGTAGAGGATGTGAACCTAGAGCAACCAATATTCCCCCCATCCACCCCTGCAAGGCGCCTCCAGCACAACACCACAAGTGGAAATCTGCACAGGGCTGATAAGCCCAGCCCGTGATCTCATCCATAAGCAGCAGAGGCCATTAAAAGAGGGAGGCTGAGTCTCCCCTGGGTGGGGCGTATTTCAAAGGATTACAGCCTTGTTCTTAACAGGCTCCTTTTCTCTCTTTGACAGGGACAAAACTTCCTGTTCGGAAAGACTTCCAAGGTATTCGGACGGTGCCAGAGCTACACCAGGCAGCCAAAGTTGGGGACTCCGAGTTGGAAACCAAGAGAGGCAGCTTCTCGCCTTTCCACACGGGGCCCCAAATCCTTGGGGGTTCCTCCACGGTCTGAAGGAAAGGGGATGGGGAGGGCAGCAGGAGCTACTCCCAAGATACGTGACCGTCAGCCAAGCAAGGCAACGTGAGCTTTGCACGGCTAAGGATGCTGGAAAACTTTTTATTGTCTCTCTGTGTGTGTTTTTTTTAAAATCCAGGAGTCAAATACCATTGAGCCTCAAAATTCTGTTGCTAAGTGAGACATTTGTTAAGTGGGTTTCACCCCGTTTTACGACCTTCCTTGCCACAGTGGTTAAATGGATCACTGCAGTTGCTAAGTTACTAATCCGGTCATTAAACTGAATTTGGCTTCCCTATTGACTTTAGAATAGAACAGAACAGAACAGTTGAGTGGAGTGGAGTGGAGTGGAGTGGAGTAGAGTGGAGTGGAGTGGAGTAGAGTAGAGTAGAGTAGAGTAGGGTAGGGTAGAGTAGAGTAGAGTAGAGTAGAGTAGAACAGAATAGAATAATGCAATAGAGTAGAATAGAACAGAACAGAATAGAATAATGGAATGGGAATAGAATAGAATAGAATAGAATAGGATAGGATAGAATAGAATAGAATAGAGAATAGGAATAGAATAGAATAGAATAGAACAGAACAGAACATAATAGAATATAGAATGGAATGGAATGGAAAGTAGAATAGAATAGAATAGAATAGAATAGAATAGAATAGAATAGAATAGAATAGAATAGAATAGAGCTGAAAGGGTCCTTGGAGGTCTTCTAGTCCAGCCCCCCCCCCCCCGCTCAAGCAGGAGAACCTATACTTTGCTTGTCAGGAGGCAAGGTGTGCCTGGCTGAGGAATTCTGGGAGTTGAAGTCCACAAGTCATAAAAGGGCCAAGTTTGAAGACCCCTGCCCTAATAGAACAAAAGAGATAAATCAGTATAAACTGATTTTTTTACAGCTGTGGTGGTTTTCCTCTTCCTTTTGCTTAATTATTCGCTTGATTTGTTATAGCCAGGCATCTCCACACGTAGCTCTGAGCAGCCTGCAGAGTTGACCACACAAATAACCAAAGATGCAACAACAAAAAAACCCCTCGAAAACATTAAAAGTAAAATTAAATTAAGTGACATTAATTTCAAACCACTAAAAGGACAGGCTCAAAGAACCGGGAGCGTGCTTTCAGAAAGCTGCAGCTTCTATGCCATTTATGGCTAATATTTACATTATTTTTTCAAAAGGAGGATCTGGTTTATGTCCACCACTGCCCTCCCTAGCTGGCTAGCTGAACCCTGGTGCTCTGGCTGAGCGGGCCCAGCATCCTTAACCAAGCCAGTTGCTAGCCTGGTGGCCAATCTGGGTTAGCTTTCCGGGGAGAGGCTTGTCATGTTGCATAAACTTAGCTTGCTGGGATAAATTTTAGGGGTTCGGGCATTGCATGCAATCCAAAAATAGATTTACTCCGATGTCAGGTTCTATGAATGCAATCTCTGACACCTAAGGAACACTTGGCCCTCCAAAGTCTCAATTAAAAAGGAAAATATTTGTTCCAGAATCCTGCATTTTTTTTTTTTAACTGGGAGTGGAATTTTCTGCTTTGCTTAGCTGCACCACCCTCCCCCCCCCACACACACCCCAAAATGCCCTTAGGAAAAAAAACAACTTCATTTCTGTGATACACTGGGACGGAGTGGATTGTTTCTGGTAAAGCTCCAGTGTTTGTGTCTGTGCATACACCGAGGGCTATTTATTTATGGGCCCATCAAGGCTTGCTTTGTTTGGGCTCAGAAGGATTTGAGGTGGTTATTATTTGGATGGGAGACCAGCAGGTTGGCAGGCTACCTGGGGAAGCAAAGGCAAACAATCTGTAATATGACAAGAGTACTGCTGCCTATGGAGACAAATATGGAGACAAATATGAAATCTGCAGGAGCCCAAATTCCCTGGCTCAAAATCCTTAATTCCTGAATGTGAAGGAAGGAGACAAAGAGTGTCCCTTGGCACGTGCAGAGGGCATCTTCTTCTCAGCCGCTCTCCCATGCCTGGCAACAGAGGGCAAGGCTGGCCCTCCCAGCCTCTCATGCTGGGAAAATTATTACTTAATACTGCAAGAAGCACAGGCTTAAATGTCCCTTCCCCGGCTCATCATGAACGGAAAGCAGAATAGGTCAAGACGGTTAAGGAAAACCATCAGACAGCAATTATATTTGGGGATCTGGGTAACACTGACACCATACAGGTACACCTCGGCTTACAACAGTTCGTTTAGTGACCGTTCAAAGCTACAACAGCACTGAAAAAAAGTGACTTAGGACCATTTTTCACGCGTACGACCTTATGCCGCATCCCCAGCATCACGTGATCAAAATTCACAGGCTTGGCAGTCGGTTCATACTTATGACGGTTGCCGTGTCAGAACAGGTGTGGATTTGAAGTCAGGCGGTTCCCATTACCAAGTGAACTTGTTGATGTGGATTACACAAGACAGTGGCAGCGAACCTATGGCACGCGGGCTAGAGGCGGCACTCAGAGCCCTCTCCATGGGCACACGTGCTGCCACCGCCGCCATCAGCTCACACAGGTCTGTTAGGCCATGGCGGCCCGAGGCGGGGCCAAGGTGCATCAGGTGTGTGAGGGGAACAGGCTCCACGTGCGGGCTGAGGGCAAGATCTGCAAGGGGGCCAAGATGACCAGCAGCGCCCTGCTCTCCAACCACAAGCAAGAACAGATGGGACAGAGTAGGCGCGTTCGGCGATCTGCATCATGTGCCTCCCCCTTCCCCTACTCTGCCTACTGCTGGAGGGCGACCCGGTATTGGCAGCAGGTTGTGGAGCCCTAGTGCGCCAGTTGTGGGGTTGGCAGGCTGTGGTTGCTGATGGACACCGTTGGCCCCCATGCGCTCGCTGGCCTCTGTGCAGGGGCTGATGGTGTCAGGCAGCAGCCGCCCCGGCCCCTGCCCCCTGCCTCACCCCGCAGGACGAGCCTCCTGTCCACCGCCCCACCCACTAGACACCCCCTGGATCTCCCCCAACCCTGCCCGGCACCCACAGGCATCCCCCTCCCCACGAGCAACATCAAGATGGCCACGCCCACCCAGTCTGCCATGACCGCCGCAGCCATGTGCCCACCCAGTGGGCCACACACACACGCACACCCTCTCCTCCCCGAGGGCACCACAATGCTGATGTGGCCCTGGCACTTTGTGATAAATAAGTGGGTTTGGGGTTGCGGTTTGGGCACTCGGTCTCTAAAAGGCTCGCCATCACTGACAGGAAGACATTGGGAGTTTGGCTGGGGAAACCGTTGCTGAAGTCTATGAGTTGGTGTTGGAACCTCAGAGTTAGTTTCGCTTCGACCAAAACTATGCAGCGTATTCAATAAACAGTAAGGTTTTCAGAAATCGGAACGAACCGGGAGTTTTATTTGGATTTTTGAGCTGGATGTTGACAGCACGTTTCTCCCACCCAAAAGCCCACATTCCCCCTTTCTCTGCCAATATGGGGTTCCCTGCCCTCTTCCTGTTCCTGAAGCATCTAGAACAGGGGTCCCCAGCCCCCAGTCCATGGATCAGTACCGGGCCGCAGCATGCCAGCAACCGGGCTGTGCAAACAAGCGAAGCCCCATCCGTGGGATGCAGGCAGCACACAAAACCACACCCTCCCCTCTGCATAGAACCGGTCCCTGCTGCCCCAAAGGCTGGGGGCCTCTGATCTAGAACCCTCTTTAAAGCTGGAATGGGAATTCTTAAAGAAGAATGGGATTCTTTAAGAAAGGCTGTCTCACGCTGGAGGTGGACCAGAATGCCAACGAGATCCGACTGACGAAGCTGGCAAGATCCAGGACAGGATTCCTGTTCCTGCCCAGTCCTCAGGGGAGGGCGGCTGGGGGGGGGTGTTGTGTGGCTCCACCATTTGCAGCAGCGGCTCAGCTTAATCCACATCCCGGTGCAGCTGCTGACCGACACTGCGCCAACTTAATTTCATTTGCAGCAAAATGGTAATTAATCCCGCCTTGCAGCTGGCTGGCTGGGAAGGAGGGGGGGGCACCTGGGAGGCAGATGCCTTTTGCTGGAGGGCAGATGACGGCAGGCAGCTGAGTGCGCCAGGCTGGATGTATCCGTGTGTGTGTGTGTGTGTGTGTGTGTGTGTGTGTGTGTGTGTGTGTGTTTGCCGTCGCTCCTCTGCATGAGGTACATAACTGGGGGGGGGGAACAATATCCGCTGCACCAGATTGCCTTCAGTTAGCTAAATCTGAGTTTAGCTTCAGCATTTGCCCAGTGTACAGTACAGGTAAGTCCTCGATTTACAACAGTTCATTTAGTGACCGTTCAAAGTTACAACGTTACACTGACAAAAAGTGACTTAGGACCGTTTTTCACAGTTACAACCCGTGCAGCATCCCCAGGGTCACGTGATCAAGGTTCACAGGCCTGGCAACCGGTTCATACTTATGACGGTCGCAGCGTCCTGGGGTCACGTGATTCCCTTTTGCGACCTTCTGACAAGCCAAGTCAATGGGGGAAGCCAGATTCACTTAGCAACCGGATTACTAATTTAACAACTGCAGCGATTCACTTAACAACTGTGACGAGAAAGGTCGTAAAATGGGGTAAAACTCACTTAACAAATGTCTCACTTAACAACAGAAATGTTAGGCTGAATTGTGGTCGAAAGTCGAGGACTACCTGTATTTAACTGTAATATCAAATTCATCCAATGTCTAGATCAGGGATTCCCAATCTTGGCAATTTTAAGATGCGTTGCTGGCTGGGGAATTCTGGGAGTCGAAGTCTACACATCTTAAAGTTGCCAAGATTGGGCACCCCTGCTCTAGCTAGCCAAATTCCCCGACTCTGATGGGCTGTTTGCACACACACACACACACACACACACACACACACACACACACACACCCTCCCAAGCCATAAGAATACTGAGGTTAGCACAAGCCAAGCACAGCATATCGTGTGAACGTGCCGGCTAGTCTTCACTGGACCTGGGTCGGCTGTGGGTCTGCCTCAATTTCGTTGTGAGTTATCCAATGACACTAAAGATATTCTATTCTATTCTATTCTATTCTATTCTATTCTATTCTATTCTAATTTCTATTCTATTCTAATTTCTATTCTATTCTATATTTTACATTCTATTCTATTCTGTTCTGTATTCTAATTCTAGTCTATTTCTTATTCTATTCTATTCTATTCTATTCTATTCTATTCTATTCTGTATTTCTATTTTATTCTGTATTTCTATTCTATTCTATATTTTACATTCTATTCTATTCTGTTCTGTTCTGTATTCTAATTCTATTCTTTTTCTTATTCTATTCTATTCTATTCTATTCTATTCTATTCTATTCTATTCTATTCTATTCTATTCTATCCTATCCTATTCCATACCATACCATACCATTCCATTCCATTCCATATTTTCTATTCTATTCTATTCTATTCTATTCTATTCTATTCTATTCTATTCTATTCTATTCTATTCTATTCTATTCTATTCTATTCTCTATTTCTATTCTATTCTACTCCACTCCATTCCATTCCATTCTATTTTCTACTCCATTCCATTCCATTCCAAGATGCTGTGGGAAGCTTCTACCCGATAGCCTATAAAGAATGTGGGAAACGAGGAGGTGTCCTTTCCCCAAATCTGGGAAATTGGATTTTGGCTTCCTCTGCTCCCAATTTTAGAGGCTGAAGCTGGTGGGGCTCCAGGAGCCCCCCCCCCCCAAATTAGGCGAAGCCATCCCAGAAAAGGAGAGGAGCAAATCCTTTTAAAGGTTTGTTTGCCACTCCAGGAAAAGCAAGAATCCAACTGCAGAACAGCCCAAAGACGGCTCTTTTTGAATGCAAACTCCTCTCCTCTCCTTGCCTGGGAACCTGGCCCTCGTTCGAATCACGACCAGAGTCTCCTTCCTGCATCTAATATTCCAGTGCGTTTCTTTCCCTGCCCTGCATCCTCCAGAGCTTGAACCCATTTTGTTAAATCAGTCCATAACTCAAGGCCAGTTGTTCCTTGTGAGCAGTGGTGCTTAGGTGGTTGTATAGCGCACCGAGATGAGTTATGGGACTTGCAGCACCCGGGGTCACAATTCAGCAAGCTGTCACCCTAAAGTAATCACCAGCACATGGCAGAGGGGCTAAGTAGCCAGCCAAGCCCTCAGATCAGCGGTGGGGTGGGGGCTTCCGACTGCAGACAACCCCCCCCCTTTCTGTGCACGCCTTGCTTTTAACCTGGGCCTGAGAGCAGAAGACATTTTGAACTTTCCGGTGCAGATGCAAATCCGTGCTTAACCGTTCTGCAATTTGAACCCACATTGGGTTTTTCTAAGCTGCAGCTGTGTGCCAAGTAAGCAGGAAGGATGCAGAACACGTGCAGAGTGCTTTTCCCACCCCAGTAATTCAAATCTGGTCATCTTCCTCACTCCTGGAGTTGAGATTCTGCCTCTCGCTTACATTCCATGGCAGGAAATTCTCGTTCAGATTACATTTAATCAGATTAGATTTATTAGATTAGACCGGAAACAAATTCCTTGTGTGTCTAACCACACTCGGCCAATAAAGAATTCTATTCTATTCTATTCTGTTCTGTTCTAGTCTAGTTCCATTCTCTATTCTATTCTATTCTATTCTATTCTATTCTATTCTATTCTATTCTATTCTATTCTATTCCATTCCATTCCATTCCATTCCATTCTAATTATATTGCTATTCTATTCTATTCTATTCTATTCTATTCCATTCCATTCCATTCTAATTATATTGCTATTCTATTCTATTCTATTCTATTCTATTCTATTCTATTCTATTCTATTCTATTCTATTCTATTCTACTGTATTTTATTCTACTCTACTCTACTCTACTCTATTCTACTCTATACTCTACTCTACTCTACTCTACTCTAGTCTACTCTAGTCTACTCTACTCTACTCTACTCTACTCTACTCTACTCTACTCTACTCTACTCTACTCTACTCCACTCCACTCCACTCCATTCTATTCTATTCCATTCTATGATGAGTCAATTAATAAAACGGTGCAAATACCCAGGGACTGTAATACTACAAATAAATCTATTTATGTGTTTCTTTAAAAAATAAATATGCAAATCACTGCCTATTGCTGCCTATGTATGCTGGGTGCCAGTCTGACATATTTCAAGGAGAATTAAGGAGAAACTTCCTAACAGTGACAACAATTAACCAGTGGAACAGCTTGCCACCAGAAGTTGTGGGTGCTCCATCACTGAAGGCTTTTAAGAAGAGACTGGACAGCCACCTGTCTGGAATAGTATGGGGTCTCCTGCTTGAGCTGGAATACCTCCAAGGTCCCTTCCAGCTCTATTCTCATTGAATTGAATTTCTTTAACAAGGAATGACAGCCTGTTTCCCATTGAATACTAAAAGGGGCTAAAGGTTCTTACTAGGTCACTGGGAGTTGGTAAAGAAATGCACAATGTTTTGTGCTTCACAGGATGCTTGGTCAGCAACAAGCATTTTTTGTGGCATTTAAAACTGCTGGAGTAATCTTGATTGGCCCGGTAAAAGATGCTCGTTTAATATCGGGCCTTTAGCTTTGGCCCAGGAATTGCTGTCAGCTGCAAATCCTACAAAGCAAAGCCGAATGTCTATGCAACGGCATCTAGGGGACAGGGAAAGGGCTATGTGTGTGTCTGTTTCTATGATTGTGTGTGTCTATGCGTGTATGCAGGGCATTATTAAAGGATTATTATGCTAAGCAGGGATTAATACCACAAGGTGGGAACAGCTGGCTTGCTGTGTGCTCATGTTCTTTATTAGAGCTATGCATGTAATTATTGCATTAAACCTGGATTATTTCAGCCCTGGGACATATGTGTTTTATTAACGCTGCCCCCTGCAGGCTGCAGAGGTGACACACAGGCAGTCAATGCCAGCCCTGCAATTGACATGTGGACCCAATGCCGGAGAACCCCAAGTTTGCAGTTGCAGTGAGAGAAGAGACTGGGCACCCACTTGTCTGAAATGGTATGGGGTCTCCTGCTTGAGCAGGGGGTTGGACTAGAAGACCTCCAAGCTCCCTTCCAGCTCTGTTATTCTGTAATTAAAGAGAGAACCAACCTAGAACTAAGGAGAAATTTCCTGACAGTGAGAACAATTAATCAGCGGAACAATTTGCCTCCAGAAATTGTGGGTGCTCCAACATTGGACGTTTTTAAGAAGAGATTGTCAATCTTGTCTAAAAGTGCTTGAGCAGGGGGTTGGACTAGAACAGGGGCCCCCAATCCCTGGGCCACGGACTGGTACCGGTTTGTGGCCTGTTAGGAACTGGGTCGCCCAAGCAGCAGGCCAGTGAGTGCAAGCACAGGATCTAGGTTGTGCATGAAAGCATCTTCCCCCATCCTTGGTCCCTGGTGCCAGGAAGGTTGAGGACCCCTGAGATGTGAGATCAGGGGTCCCAACCACTGGTCCATGGACCAGTACCGGGCCACAGCATGCCAGCAACCGGGCCGCACAAACAAGCAAAGCCCCATCCACGGGATGCAGGCAGCACACAAGACCACGCACCCTCCAGTCCGCAGGAAAATCTCTCTCCACGGAACTGGTCCCTGGTGCCCAAAAGATTGGGGTCCTCTGGACGAGAAGATCTCCACGGTTGTCTTCCAACTCTGTTATTCTCTTATATATTTTGCAACGTTTCCAGATAGGCTTTCTAGGTGTTCCCGTCTTTAATGGCAGTGACCAAGTAGGCTTTTACCTTACAGTGGAAAAGCTCTGAAAGAAGTGGGGAAAATATCCAACACTCTTTTACCGCAAACCTTGCGGTTGGTCTATTGTCCACATTTCCGAAAGGGCATAAATCAACGAGAGACGAGAAATGGATTCAATTGCTGTTTTGACCTGCCAAACTTGCTCTGGCAAGGGGAAAAAAGGAAAATTAAAATACTTTTTAATATTTAATTTTTATTTTAAAGGGTAGGAAATTGCTCGGGCTGCAAAGCTGACGCAGTAACAAAGAGCTTCAAAAATAAAATGAAAAACCCTAACCAAATTAAGCTCTTAGTCAAAAAGGGGTTACGGTTTATTAGCTATATTAACTCTTTTTCCGAAAAGAAAAATTGCTTCTAAGCTAAGGGGAGTTTAAAAAAATGTGATGCAAGGCTCTGTCTGAACAGTTAATTGTTTTCCAATTTTGGGTTGAGAAGACTGGGTGAGATTGCCAGTTGTGATGACTCTATGTACCTTTTAATATAAGTAGTCTTTGACTTACGGCTACAATTGAGCCCCACATTTCTGTGTCTAAGCAAGACATTTGTTAAGCAAATCTTGCCCCATTTTACGACCGTCCTTGCCACACTCGTTAGGTGAATCACTGCAGTTGTTAAGTAAATTAACAGGGTTGTTGAGTGACTCAGGCTTCGGCGTTGACTTTGCTGCTTAAAAGGTCGCACAAGGGGATCCCGTGACCCAGGGACACTGCAACCGTTATAAGTACAAGTCAGTGGCCAAGCATATGAATTTTGATCACGTGACACTAGGGACACTGCAACCGTTATAAATATGAGTCCGTTGCCAAGTGTACAAATTTTGATCACATGACCCCGGGGATGCTGCAAAAGTGTGAGCAAGGTTTACAAGTCACTTTTTCCAGTGCCGTCGTAACTTCGAACAGTCATTAAACGACTGTTGTAAGCCGAGGACTACCTGTAACCACACAGCTCTTTCAACCCCTTTATCAATTTTGCTGGCACGAGTCCAAACTCCAGGTCATTTAAGGAAGGGACAGCAAGTCAGGACTGGAGAGAAATCATGGGGGCATACGTGCACGTGTGCATACTACTTAAGAGGATGGGAAGACCACCCAAAAATGAATTCACACGACATGCAAAGTTTGGTTAGTTTGGGCCCGGTGTTAAATTTGGCCCCTCAATTTTCCTCAGTCGCATCAAACTCAAGAAAACGGATCAACTCAGACCGCCAAACCAAACTGCTGTGTGAATCCAACAAGAGCTTTCCCGCAATGGGGGACAATGGGGATGATGGGAGATGTAGTCTCCCCTATCAGCTGGAAGGGTGCCCTATCTAAAATTCAGAGCCCTCTGTCTCTTTACAGCCGTGCTCTTTAGAGAGCAATGACAATATAGCTCTTCCTAAGAAATATGTCTGGCTGGCTGGTTCATTTGAGAGAGATTTATGTCATTTACACAGTCTGGACATTAAAAAAGAAGAAGAAGAAGAAGAAATAGAAGGGGAATCGGAGGAGAGGAGAAAATGAATTGATGAGGCTGAAAGCAAAGCCAGACTCCACGATGGAGAAGAATGGAAGCTCTCGTTCACCATAAATCTTGCAAATGTCGGCATGAGCCAGCGAGTAAGACGGAAACCCAAGGGGGCTACATATCTGGGCTGCAAAATTCCCCGGGGATTGGGGATCCTCAAAGAAATATGTTATTTCTCTATCCCAGTATTTCCCAACCTTGGTGACTTAAAGTCTCCAAGATTGAGAAACACTCCTCTATACTTTTGCTGCCATCTCCATGCAATGGTTCCCAGCCAGGGCAAGTTTGAGAAGTATGGACTTCAATTCCCAGAATTCTTAGCAATGGTCTTGTTGGCTAGGGAATGCTGGGAGTTGAAATCCCCATGTCTTAAAACTGGAGATTCTTGATCGATCGGATTGCGTAAGGCACCTCAACATGGCGGCCCAGGAACCAAGATGGCTGCTGATGGCCTCAGCCTTGCCATTTGCACCCAATGCCCTTGAACGCGGTTCAATTTGCAAAAATAGCCCTGTGGTCTTTGCTTTGAAAACTGATCTGGACCCTGTATAGATGTGGTTTCCCGGCTTAATTTCTGTATCCTCCAAACTTAAGTTGAAAAGATGTGGGGGGCTTGTGTTTTTTTTTTAATCGGCCGAGCTGCTTCCAGCCTTTGTTTTTCTGAGGGGAAAAAAAGAAAGCGACGTGGCCATTTGAGGCCCCAATGCAACCTCTCAAAGGCGGCACGCAAAATGGCTGCCATCACCACCTCAGGGCAGCCAGGCAGAAAAATGGCTCCTTTTTTTTTTTTTGACAAAGCTGCCAAGAAAACACCAGAAAACACAGTGGCGGAGGGTGCCAAGAAATGTCTAATAGCAGCACAGTCAGAAAAAAAATGGCCGCTTCCTGTTCGACGATACGGCGGCTTTGTTTCCTGGCGGGCATCACCTGCGCTCCATAAAAACCCCAAAATGACTCCGGTCCCGTCAAAGCCCAACTCCATGGGCTCCGCTGAGGTTTTATTTCTTTCTGGCACGTCCACTGCAAGATGCCAGGCAAGGCTCTCTCTTCATAACTTTCCCAAAATAAATAGCTTTATTTTTATTTTATGTTATTTTTTGCTTCCCCCTTGGCACTCGCTTTCTCACTCCGAGAGGCTTCTGCATCCAGAGATCTTGTTTGCTTTGCTTAAAAGGGCGGCCAGCCGCCATGGCGGCCATTTCTGCGGGGCCATTTAACCTGCAGTGATCTATATTCCTCAAGGCCTCGTAAGCACTTTGGATCTCCAGGAGGGGCTCATTGCTTTGATGCTCGCCAGGGGGGAAAAGAGAGCTGAGATTTAGAATAGAAGAGTTGGAAGGGACCTTGCAGGTCATCTAGTCCAACCCCACCCACCCACCCAAGCAGGAGATCCTACACTATTTCTGACAGATGGCAGTCCAGTCTCTTCTTGAAAGCCTCCAGCCATGAAGCTTCCACAACGTCTGAAGGCAATTTTTTTAGGTATAGGTTCTCCTGCATGAGCAGGGGGTTGGACTAGAAGACCTCCAAGGTCCCTTCCAGTTCTACTCTACTCTACTCTATTCTACTCTACTCTACTTTCTATTCCATTCTATTCTATTCTATTCTACTCTATTCCTTATTCTATTCTATTCCTTATTCTATTCCGTTCCGTTCCATTCCATTCCATTCCATTCTATTCCATTCTATTCTACTTTCTATTCCATTCCATTCCATTCTATATTCTATTCTATTCTATTCCATTCCATTCCATTCCATTCCTAGTTTATTCTCTTCTATTCTATTCTATTCTATTCTACTTTCTATTCCATTCCATTCCATTCCATTCCATTCTATTCCATTCTATTCTACTTTCTATTCCATTCCATTCCATTCTATATTCTATTCTATTCTATTCCATTCCATTCCATTCCATTCCATTCCATTCCATTCCATTCTATTCTATTCTATTCTATTCTACTTTCTATTCCATTCCATACTATATTCCATTCCATTCCATACTATATTCCATTCCATTCCATTCCATTCTATTCTACTCTACTTTACTCTACTCTACTCTATTTGGCTAAGCTGGAGACCAGAGGTGTCTCTTAATTTCTCCTCCGCACAACCAACCCTTACGACTACAACTGAGCCCAAAATTTCCATTGCTAAGGGAGACATTTGTTCAGTGAATTTTGCCCCGTTTTACAACATTTTCCCCCCACGGTTGTTAAGTGAATCACTGCAGTTGTTAAGTTAAAACACAGTTGTTCAGTGAATCTAGCCTCCCCCATTGACTTGGCTTGTCAGAAGGTTGCAAAAGGGGATTGTGTGACACACACACACACACACCCAGGACGCTGCGACTGTCATAAACATCAACCAGTTGCCAAGGGCCCGAATTTTGACCACGTGACCATGGGGGATGCTGCAATGGTTGTTAAATGTGAAAAATGGGCATAAGCAAATGGCATTTTTTTCAGTGCCATTGTAACTTCAGATGGTCACTGGAGGAATGATTGTATGTTCATTTATGGATGGATGCAATGTTCAGCCCCAGATAATAAGTCAATTCTGTTATTAACTAAGTGTGAATCTGTGAATGTGTGAATGAAGTTGAAGAGAGTCTGGAGAGCAGTAAGATTCCTTTAACTCTTTGGGGCAAGGTATATTTTGCCCCTCCCCTTTATTTTTGAGCTGCCCTTGATATTAAATTCCTGGCTCCAAAGAAACAGATAATCCATTTATTTACTGCTCCTGTTTGCAGAGCAGCTGCATCAGGATTGACTCCTAACCCTCTAAAACTATTAAAGCAACATAAAAACATCCAATCCTCACCAGTAAAACAACTGTAAAAAACAACAACAGCAGAATAAATAGTCAACAGGCTCAAAATGACTGTAGAAAAAGAAGGAAAGAAAAGGAATGGATTGGGGAGGGTCGGAAATCACACTAAGATTCGTCCCTAAAGGCGACAGAAGCACTGTGTCTTCATGTGAACGAGCGAATTAATTAATGTGAATTAATATCGGAGTCCAAAGCGAAGGTAACAAAGGCCGGGGGACTAGATTTCTGGGTTTGCGCGATGCATTAAATAATCAAGTAATCAAACTGAGGCTTGAATATGGAACAGCCAAACCGGGATGACAGCTTTCGTTTGCCCCACAGGCCTGGATTTACCTAACATTCTAACTGGGTTGAGGAACTGGGTGTCTTCTGGATTGTGCCAGCAACCACCAATTCACCAAAATGGGCTAAATTTGATGAGTCCTAAGCGCACACACAACCCAAAAAAACCTAACGCAGGTTAAACCTAACCAACACATCCCAACGCAGCCACTAGGTTTGATACTGATTTGGTGCAGATCCAGGCACAAAAGAGGCTGTGGGGAAGGGGCACGTTGGGGAAGGGGGTAGCCGGTGAGCTGTGGGAAAGCAACAATCCCAGATGGCTCAAAGAGAAAATAGACAGAGAGGGATACAGACATGGAAGTAACAGAGTTAGGAGGAGCCTTGTAGGTCATTTAAGTGGACAATCCCTTAAATATGAGCCAGCCGTGTGCTGCAGCTGTCAAAAAAGCCAACACAGTGCTAGGCTGCATTGACAGAGGGAAAGAATCAAGATCACATCAAGTATTAATACCACTTTACAATGCCTCGGTGAGGCCACACTTGGAATACTGCATCCAGTTTTGGTCACCACGATGTAAAAAAGATGCTGAGACTCTAAAAGAGTGCAGAGAAGAGCGACAAAGATGATCAGGGGACTGGAGGCTAAAACATACAAAGAACGGTTGCTGGAATTGGGAATGTCTAGTTTAACGAAGAGAAGGACGAGGGGGGACAGGATAGCAGTCTTCCAGTATCTCAGGGGCTGCCCCAAAGAAGAGGGAGTCAAGCTCTTCTCCAAAGTGCCTGAAGGCAGGACAAGAAGCAACGGATGGAAACTAACCAAGGAGAGAAGCAACCTGGAATTAAAGAGAAATTTCCTGACAGTGAGAACATTTAACCAGTGGGACAGCTTGCCACCAGAAGTTGCAGCTGCTCCATCACTGGAGGCTTTCAAGAAGAGACTGGATGGCCACTTGTCCGAAATGGTCTAGGGCAAGGGGTAGGCAACCTTGGCTCTTTTATGACTTCTGCACTATACTTTGGCGTTTTCGGGGAGTGATGCTGACCACTTTGTCAGTAATTTTACACTACTAGTATGGAAAGCGGGGCTCCTTGGTGGGTTGAACCTAGAAGGAATCCCAACAAAATTTTGGGGAAGACCTATACGGGCCTGCTCCGTTAGGAGAAGAGCAACTAAGACGATTAAAGGCCTGGAGACTAAAACCTATGAAGAACGGTCGCAGGAATTGGGTCTGGCCAGTCTAGAGAAAAGAGGGACTGGGGGGAGGGGCTGGATAGCAGTCTTCCAATATTTGAGGGGCTGCCCCAAAGAAGAGGGAGTCAAGCTATTCTCCAAAGTGCTTGAAGGCAGGACAAGAAGCAACGGATGAAAACTCATCAAGGAGAGAAGCAACCTAGAACTAAGGAGAAACTTCCTGACAGTGAGAACAATTAACCAGTGGAACAACCTGCCTCCAGAAGCGGTGACTGCGCCAACACTGGAAATTTTAAAGAAGAGACTGGACAGCCATTTGTCCGAAATGGTATAGGGTTACCTGCCTGAGCAGGGGGCTGGACCTGATGACTTCCAAGGTCCCCTCCAACTTTATTATTATTATTATTGAGGATCATCGCACAGTCAGCCAGATGTTCAGACTGGATTTGGCATTTTGTCTACCTATCAAGTCCTTACCCAGGACCTAGGATAGGCAGATGTGGATGTTTGATGGTATTACAGGTATCGTCGCAGGATGGAAGCGGTTCCTAGTAAGGCCGCCTTTTGCAATTGACAAATAGCGAATTTGTCAATGCCAATGGTGTTCAAGTGGTGCTCCAGTTGTTTTGGGATTGCACCCAAGGCGCCTATGACTATTGGTACTACTACCCTTGCTTGCTTTTGCCACAGTCTTTCTATTTCTATTTGTAGGTCTTTGTATTTTGTTATCTTCTCCAGTTCTTTCTCGTCTATTCTGCTGTCTCCAGGCACTGCCACGTCCACTATCTAGACTAGACTAGACACTATCTAGAAGGACGAGGGGGGACATGATAGCAGTATTCCAATATCTCAGGGGCTGCCATAAAGAAGAGGGAGTCAAGCTATTCTCCAAGGCGCCTGAAGGCAGGACAAGAAGCAATGGGTGAAAACTAATCAAGGAGAGAAGCAACCTAGAACTAAGGAGAAACTTCCTGACAGTGAGAACAATTAACCAATGGAACTCCTTGCCTCCAGAAGCAGTAAATGCTCCAACACTGGAAGTTTTTAAGAAGACCATTTGTCCGAAATGGTGTAGGGTTTCCTGCCTGAGCAGGGGGTTGGACTAGATGACCTCCAAGGTCCCTTCCAACTTTACTACTATTACTATTACTATTTTGTCTTTCTTATCGACAATTGTTAAGTCTGGGGTGTTATGTTGCATCATCATCATCATCGTCATCGTCGTCGTTATTATTATTATTATTATTATTATTACTATTATTATTATTATCATCAAACTAGTCCAGCCTTCCAGGTGGCCCAAGAAGGAGGCCTAACTACATTTCTGACAGGTGGCAGTTCAGTCTCTCCTTGAAAGCTTCCAGCGACGAGAAGAGAACAATAAAGGAGCTAGTTTGAATTCTCTGCGTGTGAGTCGGAGGGCTCACCCCCACCCCCATGCTCGGGTGCAGGAAGACGTGAGAACGGAAGCCCCGTCATTCGGGGCTATTGTCTGGCGCCGACGTCTGCAGCCTGCTCCACCTATTCCGACAACTTCGCCCACCGATCTCGGTTACCTGGCAACAGGACGGGATCAATGGCTTGGCGATGTTGCTCCATCCACCTGTCAGGCTATATCATGGCTTCATTGCTCAGCCTGGGCTGCTGGAAGCCCCCCCCCCTTCCTCCCAGAGACAGAGATGCATCTGAGAGACAAGCTGCAGGAGGAAAGGATTGCTAGAAGGGGGTGTGCGCCGGGCACAGCGAGCGTACGCACAACACTCTGGTGCCCGGGATGGTGCCAAAACAGTCCCAGGAGAAATGCAATTCCCCAAAACAGCTGCATCAGCGTCAGAGACCCAAAAAGCAGTGGAAGCATTTGGGGGGGGGAAGGGGCAGGGAGGGGGCGAGGAAAATGGCTCCTCTATTATCCCTGATAACTGGGGAGGGGGGACGACAATGATGTGTAATCCTCGGCGCTTAATCCGAGCCACACTGCTTGGGCTGAACAATGCCACTTAAATGCAAGGCAGAGAAGGAAGGAACGCAGACAGCTGCATCCACGTCCCCAGAGTGCTCTGCTTCAAGCTGCGGTACGACAAGGAAGGCTCCAGCCAGAGTGGCTTGGAGCACGTGCAGAGCGCCTTTGCACTATACTTTGGCGTTTTCGGGGAGTGATGCTGACCACTTTGTCAGTAATTTTACACTACTAGTATGGAAAGCGGGGCTCCTTGGTGGGTTGAACCTAGAAGAAATCCCAACAAAATTTTGGGGAAGACCTATACGGGCCTGCTCCGTTAGGAGAAGAGCAACTAAGACGATTAAAGGCCTGGAGACTAAAACCTATGAAGAACGGTCGCGGGAATTAGGTCTGGCCAGTCTAGAGAAAAGAGGGACTGGATAGCAGTCTTCCAACATTTGAGGGGCTGCCCCAAAGAAGAGGGAGTCAAGCTATTCTCCAAAGCACCAGAAGGCAGGACAAGGACCAATGGATGGAAGCTGATCAAGGAGAGAAGCAACCTGGAACTAAGGAGAAACTTCCTGACAGTGAGGACAATTAACCAGTGGAACAACTTGCCTCCAGAAGCAGTAAATGCTCCAACACTGGAAGTTTTTAAGAAGAGACTGGACAGCCATTTGTCTGAAATGGTATAGGGTTTCCTGCCTGAGCAGGGGGTTGGACTAGAAGACCTCCAAGGTCCCTTCCAGCTCTATTCTAATTGAGACAGGGCATTTGAGATGTTAAGGCAATGGTCCTGTGCAGAGATGGCCTTTCGGAACACTTTGTGCAATTCGGGCACAGTGAAAACAGGTGGATACGGCCTTCACGGGATTTGAAGAAAAATAAGGGCTGGAAAGGAGAAATTTCCCAGCTCTTTTCTAAAGCCAGAAGTCACTCTTGGCTGTGTCAAGAACATCCTCACAAATCCAGAGATCTGAACAGAAGGCGGGGGGGGGGGAGGCAAGGTCACAAAGGGACGGAAGTAGGACTATCATGGAACAAAATAAAATAAACCTGTCGCCCCGGCAATCCTACAGTTAAACAACGCACAGCCAAGCCCTCCATCGTTGGCTAAATAAACCTGGTTTTCTCAATCCATGAGATTTATGGCTTAATGCGTCATGCAAATTCAAGTTTAAGTGCAAGCAGGTGGAGTTCTTCACACACAAAGCAGAAAAGTTGCTTTGAAAGCACTTTACCCGCTGCCCCCCCCTTAAGGAAGCTGCACTTTTTCCTGGGCTGGCACAATAGGAAAAAATCTGTATTTGCAGTTAGAAAACAGCAGAACGTCATTGTCTGTTCAATGTTCCCTTTCCTCCTTCCAGTCTGACGCATTAAACATCCTTCTAGTCTGTCTGTCTGTCTGTCTGTCTGTCTGTCTGTCTGTCTATCTATCTATCTATCTATCTATCTATCTATCTATCTATCTATCTATCATCTATCAATCATCTCTCTCTCTTTCTGTATCTATCTATCCCCTTTCTCTGTATCATTTATCATATCATCTATCTATCTATCTATCTATCTATCTATCTATCTATCTATCTATCTATCTATCTATCTATCTATCTACCTACCTACCTACCTACCTACCTACCTACCTACCTACCTACCTACCTACCTACCTATCTACTTTGTTTGCTGCCCATCTCAAGCAACTTTTATCATCATCATCAGAGTTGGAAGGGACCTTGGAGGTCTTCTAGTCCAACTCCCGGCTAAGGCAGGAGAGCCTATACCAGGGGTAGGCAACCTTGGCTCTTTTATGACTAGTGGACTTCAACTCCCAGAATTCCTGAGCCAGCCTGGCTCAGCTTGGAAACTTCTCCCTTTCTCCTCAGCGTGGCTGGCTCAGGAATTCTGGGAGTTGAAGTCCACGAGTCATAAAGCGGCCTAAACCTAGGGCAGAGGTAGGCAACCTTGGCTCTTTTATGACTAGTGGACTTCAACTCCCAGAATTCCTGAGCCAGCCTGGCTCAGCTTGGAAACCTCTCCCTGTCCCCTCAGCATGGCTGGCTCAGGAATTCTGGGAGTTGAAGTCCAGAAGTCATAAAAGAGCCAAGGTTGCCTACCCCTTGCCCTAGACCATTTCGGACAAGTGGCCATCCAGTCTCTTCTTGAAAGCCTCCAGTGATGGAGCAGCTGCAACTTCTGGTGGCAAGCTGTCCCACTGGTTAAATGTTCTCACTGTCAGGAAATTTCTCTTTAATTCCAGGTTGCTTCTCTCCTTGGTTAGTTTCCATCCGTTGCTTCTTGTCCTGCCTTCAGGCGCTTTGGAGAAGAGCTTGACTCCCTCTTCTTTGGGGCAGCCCCTGAGATACTGGAAGGCTGCTATCATGTCCCCCCCTCGTCCTTCTCTTCATTAAACTAGCCTACCCAATTCCAGCAACCGTTCTTTATATGTTTTAGCCTCCAGTCCCCTGATCATCTTTGTTGCTCTTCTCTGTCCTCTTTCCAGACTCCCAACATCGTTTTTATACTGCGGCGACCAGAACTGGACACAACTTTCCAAGTGTGGCCTCACCAAGGCATCATAAAGTGGTAATAACACTTCACGTGATCCCGGTTTTATCCCTCTAATAACACAGCCTGGGATTGCATTGGCCTTTTTTTTTTTTTTGGGCGGCTGCAGCCCCCCCCCCCGAAAGCCAGCGCAATGCAATTATCTGCCACCCGTGACAATTTTTCCACTTTTCTCCTTTAAGAGCAACCTCAAACGAGCCTCATCAAACTGGATAAGGACCAACCGGGAGAAAATCCAGCTTATTTTTAGGGCGGCGCTATTTATAACAAACCATTAGCAAAATCCTGGTGGCCGCACATGCCGGACCGAGGCCAGCTTTCGATCGGAGTCTTTGCTCAGCATTGGGGAACAAATGTCCAGGTCCCTAATCGTAAGGCGGGGGGGAAGGAAAATGGGGGTGGGGGGGGGGAGAGATGCTTGGGTTGGGAGCGAAGGAGAAATCGTACCGCTGCGGCTTCCAGAGGCAGCTTTTGTGCGCACACCCCCAGTTTGGAAAAAGAAGAGGAACAGTTAATTAGAAGCTAATGAGTCTAAATCTGCATGGGAAGCAGCTAGCTTATTACTGGCGCTTTAATTACAGTTTTACCAGAGAGAAACCAGAACAAAATTATAGGGTTGTATAGGGCAAAAAAAAAAAAACCACCCTGCCAAGATTCTTTGACTTAAAAAGTTGATTGCCCCCCCCCCAATAGCTAAGAAACCAGGGAGGTCCTGAAATAGTGGGGTATCACAGGGGTCCCATTTTTGAGCTTCAAAGATCCAGGAACCCCCAAATCACAAGACCCTGGTTATCTCAGCCCTAACCTGTTCCTCAGAGAACTTGGAGCTCCAGAGAAAGTTATTTCCCAAGGCTGTTTTTTTTTTCATAAAGGAGGAGGCAGAAGAAAGAATAACAGAACTGGAAGGAATAACAGAATGACAGAGTTGGAAGGGACCTTGGAGGTCTTCTAGTCCAACCCCTACTCAGGCAGGAGAAGGCCACCTTGGCTCTTTTAGGACTCGTGGACTTCAACTCCCAGAATTCCTGAGCCAGCCGTGCTGAGAGAGAAAGGGAAAGGTTTCCAAGCTGAGCCAGGCTGGCTCAGGGATTCTGGAAGTTGAAGTCCATAAGTCATAAAAGAGCCAAGGTTGCCTACCCCTGGGCTAGGCTGCTTTATGACTTGTGGACTTCAACTCCCAGAATTCCTGAGCCAGCCATGCTGAGGGGAACGGGAGAGGTTTCCAAGCTGAGCCATGCTGACTCGGGAATTCTGGGAGTTGAAGTCCACGAGTCATAAAGTGGCCTAGGCCTAGGCCAGACATAGGCAACCTTGGCTCTTTTAGGACTCGTGGACTTCAACTCCTAGAATTCCTGAGCCAGCCATGCTGAGGGGAAAGGGAGAGGTTTCCAAGCTGAGCCATGCTGGCTCAGGAATTCTGGGAGTTGAAGTCCACGAGTCATGAAGGGGCCAAGGTTTGCCTATGTCTGGCCTAGGTCTAGGCCACTTTATGACTCGTGGACTTCAACTCCCAGAATTCCTGAGCCAGCATGGCTCAGCTTGGAAACCTCTCCCTTTCCCCTCAGCATGGCTGACTCAGGAATTCTGGGAGTTGAAGTCCATGAGTCATGAGGGGGCCATAGTTCCCCCACGCTGGCTCAGGAATGCTGGGAGTTGAAGTCCACGAGTCATGAAGGGACCAAGGTTTGCCTACCCCTGCCCTATAGCATTCTGGGCAATGGCTGTCCAGTCTCTTCTTAAAAACATCCAGTGATGGAGCACCCACAACCTCTGGAGGGAAGCCGTTCCACTGGTTAATGGTTCTAACTGTCAGGATATTTCTTCTTATTTCTAGATTGGTTCTCTCTTTGATTAGTTTCCATCCATTCCTTCTTTTACCTTCTGGTGCTTTGGAGAATAACTTCCCCCCCCCCTCCTTCTTTGTGGCAGCCCCTTAGAATAAAAGTCATTTTATGAAGCAGGTTTGGATATAGTGGAAGTAAAAATAGTTCAGGGATAAGGGGAAGTATAAGGAAGGTGTGGGTGTAAACTACATTTAGCTATGTTGCCTTTTCTTATGCTCAGGCGTTACATTCTTTTTTCTACTTAATTAAGCCCACCCTTCCCAACACAAGATCACCTGAGTAGTCCTTTCAGCAGTTCCAAGAAGGCTCCCCACCCATTTGCACCACTCAGGTGACCCTGAGGACGCAGGTAAACCTCCAAGTGGCCTCAACGGCTCTCTGAAAGAAGGCAAATGACCAGCTGTCTGCAAGAAGTATAAATCGTTCCATTCCGCACCAACAGCCTTCAAGGGTGAAGGACCTAGGGCAGAAAACATCCTGCAGCCATGAAGGCTCCACACAACCATTTGCACCACTCAGGTGACCTTGAGGACACAGGTAACCCTTCAGGTGGCCTCAACAACCCTCTAAAAGAAGACAAAATGACCAGCTGTGGGCAAGGAGTATAAATCCTTCCATTCCGCACCATCCAGTTAGAGCTGAAGAAGCTTCTTTTATGAGAAGCAAAACGTCTTCAAAGAAAAACAACTGGTCATTTGCCCTCTTTTAGAGAGCCATTGAGGCCACTTGGAGATTTATCTGTGTCTTCAGGGTCACCTGACTAGCACAAATGGATGGGGAGCCTTCTTGGAATTGCTGAAAGAACTGTGTTCCATTTTTGCACCACTCAAATGACCCTGAAGATATAGATAAACCTCCAAGTGGCCTCAACGCCTCTCTAAAAGGATGCAAATGACCAGCTGTCTGCAAGGAGTATAAATCCTTCCACTCCCCACCATCCAGTCAAAGCTGAAGAAGCTTCTTGGATGAGAAGTGAAACGTCTTCCAAGAAAAACAAACAACTGGTCATTTGCCTTCTTTTAGAGATCCGTTGAGGCCACTTGGAGGTTTATATGTGTCCTCAGGATCACCTGAGTGGTGCAAATGGATGGGGAGCCTTCTTGGAATTGCTGAAAGGAGTTTCACTGTGTTTACAACGCGGTCCTTTCAGCACTTGCAAAAAGGTCTCACACACATTTGCACCACATTAAAAAGAAAAAGAACAAATATGGCGATGCAACTTTGGCATGGAATCTTGTCTCCGTCTTCCCCCTTGCTTGCAGTGACACAAAGGCTGCCTTTCCTCTTGTTTTCCCCCCCCCCTGTGGCCACGCCTGGTACATCCTTCTCTTTCGCTAACAAAGCCCTGAGTCATTTTATATCCCCCGCACGGTGTGGGAGGGCAGCTAAAATTGGTCGCTTTTGAAGGGAGCCAAGCTCTGGATGAAGAGGGGTGGGGAACAAAGCCAGCCAGAAAGTCATGAATCGGCATTTTTCACTCCCAGCAACATCTGTGCAAGCCGGGCGAGGAAAGACCAGCTCTACGACACCCTCCAGACCCAGAAGGAGACAATAACCAGGGTGGAAAGGTGCCAGGGAGTGTTCTTGGAACTCAAGAGACGAGCTGGGACGTGACACAATTCCTTGCCTGTGCCAAGGGACCAGAGTTAAAAATTCCAAAATTGGCAAAAGAGGAGGAACGAGCAGAACTGGGAGGGGTTTTGCATTCAACCTCCCCGCTCCCAAACACCCTCTGGCGTATGCAAGCGTGCAAACGGACCCCGTGGTTGCAACTCGGTTGCACCCGCCGTGGATTTGCCCAGGAAAATCAGACCTTAGAAGGTGACAAAAATTGACAAGCTGACCCTTTAAAGCAGCTGCCCCTTTTCCGGGGATCCTGCAGAGGAGAGCTGGGCAAGGCCAGGAAAAGAGGTGGCTGCTTTAAAGAGCTGCGGGAAAGCGGTAGCTCTGCGTGCCCGCATGGCGCGGGAATCGAGCGCGGAGCCTCGTGCAGATCTGGTGAATGGGCTGGGCCCGAAAGCAATTACCAGCCTCGCGCGGCTTTTATCTGCCTTTTGGGCGCCGAGCCCTCTCCAGGGCTGGAAGAGACGTGGTTTTTCTTTTTAAAGTGGAATATAATTATGACTGTCAGTGTCATCGTTGTTACTGGCTGTCCTGGGTAACAATTGAATTACATTTGCCACTTCACTAAGCAACGCGGCTTGTCTTTTTATGCTGCTAATTTGCTCAGAGGGAGAAGGGGGGGGGGAAATACATCGTAGACTTCCGTAGAAGAAATAGAGAAGGCTGGGCAAGGTATCTCCTGAAGCAGCTCCCACACCGGCTGCCTTGAGCCGAGGAACAGAAATGAAACAGGTTAGAAAAGGAAGAGACAGACAGAATAATGGACTTTGGTTGATTGCTCTCCTCGTCAGGAAATTTCTCCTTCATTCTAGGTCAGGGGTGGCGAACCTATGGCACGGGTGGCAGAGGCGGCACTTGGAGCCCTCTCTGTGGGCACGCGTGCCGTTGCCCCAGTCCTAGGCCTTCAGCTGGGTTTTATAAAACCTTTTTGCGTTAGGCCTCCGCCTCCGTGTGCAAAAAAAAGAAGGTTCAATCAATCAGTCAATTTCAACTTCTCGCGGGAAAAAAAAGATCTCGCAAAGTTGGAATTGATTGATTGAACTTTTTAGTCCCACCCAGTCTGCTGTTACCACTGCAGCCACCATTGGGGATGTCTAGTTTAACGAAGAGAAGGACGAGGGGGGACATGATAGCAGCCTTCCAGTATCTCAGGGGCTGCCCCAAAGAAGAGGGAGTCAAGCTATTCTCCAAGGCGCCCAAAAGCAGGACAAGAAGCAACAGATGGAAATTAATCAAGGAGAGAAGCAACCTAGAACTAAGGAGGAATTTCCTGACAGTGAGAACAATGAACCAGTGGAACCACCTGCCTCCAGAAGTGGTGAATGCACCAACACTGGAATTTTCTAAGAAGAGACTGGACAGCCATTTGTCCGAAATGGTGTAGGGTTTCCTGCCTAAGCAGGGGGTTGGATTAGATGACCCCCAAAGTCCCTTCCAACATCATCATCATCATCATCGTCATTATTATTATTATTATTATTATTATTATTATTATTATTATTATTATTACATAGCAAACTGGGTGCTCCGGGACAGGCGTTTGTGTGGGTTTTCTACCTGAGCTGGTTTTCTCTCTGAGCTTGGTGGTTTTCTTGCAGACATTTCATGACCCAACTAGGCAACATCATCAGTGTTAGAAGGAAGTGGAGTCGAGGGTCGAGGTGGAGGAGGACTGTGGGGTCCTTGGTGCTCTCTGCGCTTGGTTGTTTTCTTGCAGACATTTCATCACTCAACTAGGTAACATCATCCATGTTAAATGGGATAACAGAGAGCAACCCCCCCCCCCTTCTGGCAATGATGACATTACCTAGTTGGGTTGTGAAATGTCTGCAAAAAAACCCACCCAGCTCAGAGGCACCCAGGGGAAGTACTGCGGCTCAGCAAACATCAAAACTAATTTACCAAGTAGAGATACACATGGGCACACACTGACACACTCTCTCTCTCTCTCTCTCTCTCTCTCTCTCTCTCTCTCACACACACACACACACACACACACTTCCACCTGAATGGAAGCCTCAATCTGTTCTTTCAAAACAGCAAAAACCAAGGGCTAAAGCTTAGTCCAGGGACCATGTTTTTTTGTGCAAGTGGAGAATTAGCTCATGCGATAATACAGGGTTTCTCAATCTCAGAGGCTTTAAAGTACGTGGACATGCTGGCTGGGGGATTCTGGGAGTTGAAGTCCACCCCTCTTAAAGCATGCTGGCTGGGGGATTCTGGGAGCTGAAGTCCATGTATTTTAAAGCATGCTGGCTGGAGGATTCTGGGAGTTGAAGTCCACCTATTTTAAAGCATGCTGGCTGGAGGATTCTGGGAGGTGCAGTCCACCCCTCTTAAAGCATGCTGGCTGGAGGATTCTGGGAATTAAAGCCCACCCCTCTTAAAGCAGGCTGGCTGGGGCATTCTGGGAGTTGAAGCCCACCCCTCTTAAAGCATGCTGGCTAAGGGATTCTGGGAGTTGAAGTCCACCTATTTTAAAGCATGCTGGCTAAGGGATTCTGGGAGTTGAAGTCCACCTATTTTAAAGCATGCTGGCTAAGGGATTCTGGGAGTTGAAGTCCACCTATTTTAAAGCATGCTGGCTGGAGGATTCTGGGAGGTGCAGTCCACCCCTCTTAAAGCATGCTTGGCTGGAGGATTCTGGGAATTAAAGCCCACCCCTCTTAAAGCAGGCTGGCTGGGGCATTCTGGGAGTTGAAGCCCACCCCTCTTAAAGCAGGCTGGCTGGGGCATTCTGGGAGTTGAAGCCCACCCCTCTTAAAGCACGCTGGCTGGTGCATTCTGGGAGTTGAAATCCCCGCCAAACTTGAGAAGCACAGATCTAGTGTGTGCAAAACCGTAGGTGCATTTTGAGAAGTAACCATGACAAATGATCACCCAGAATTTGCACCAAAACTCAGTGGGTCTTCAGTTCTTTGGGCAGGATTGGAAATTTCTTTCAGATTCCCTCGGCCAGACATGCTCCAAGGCCTTCCTAATCCAGGCTATCATAAACATCAACCTCAAGCTCCAATTCTGGTCACTTCCCGAGTCTGCTTGTCTTAGGCCTGATCCAGTCTCACCTGGCTTCGTGGGGAGGCTCCACGCTAGGACCACTTCAGTCCCCCCCCCCAATCTTGCACGAATCGGGGTTTCTTCAGGGAGACACGTTTGCTTGGCATCACATCTCATCCTACAGGCGTCCTCGCTTTACAACAGTTCATTTAGTGCAGTGTTTCTCAACCTTGACCATTTTAAGGCATGTGGACTTCAACTCCCAGAATTCCACAGCCAGCACTGCTGGCTGTGGAATTCTGGGAGTTGAAGTCCACATGCCTTAAAATGGTCAAGGTTGAGAAACACTGGTTTAGTGACTGTTCGAAGTGACAAGAGCATTGAAAAAAACGGACTTAGGGACCGGTTTTCACACTTGGGACTGGGCAGAATTCAGCCGTTTGGCAACGGATGTGCATTTATGACGGTTGCCGTGTCCCGGGGTCATGCGATACAAGCCACTTTAGAAGCCTGAATTAGCCAGGTTTGCCACCGCACAGGTCCAAATGCTTTCTGACTCCAACCCATGTTGGTTTCTTCAAGAAACCATGGTTAAATCATCCTCAGCTAAGCACCTGGTGGGAACCAGACCCCAGAACAGAGTCTCCAATAAAGTATAATAAAACTGCTCAAGGCTGGTGAGTGAGGAACTGGAGAGAGACAGACAGGTCTGGGCAATCATCTCTTTCACCTCCTTGATTGATGGGCTGCCCTTTTCCTATCCAGCCTCTATAAATGACCTCCTTGGTCTCCAAGAAGCCATCTTGATGATCAAGGAGAGACAACTTGGCTTATAAATCACAGGCCGAAAGCCCACCCAGGGCCTTCCTGCAGCCCACCAGCTTCTTTTGAAGGGCGGATGAGACGAGGCCCATAAATCTCGCGGAGGCTTCGGACATCCACTTTGCCCTTTAAAGCTTCAGACTTTTAGAGTATCTCCCCGACATGCAAGGTGGGTGCCCCCCCCAAACCGCCCGGGTCTCCTGCTGTCCCCCAGGGAGTGGTGTTGCCAGCCGTGCTTGACTGAAATCTCACCGCCCGGAAGCGATGGGGTTGCCCGCCAGCAGATGTGATTAACGCCCTCCAGGGGGCTGCTCCTACCACCGTCCTTGTCGTGTACCCCTCTCCTTTTCCGGGGTGACCCCCACTCATCTCTCTGTCGTGCCAAGGCCAGGCAGAGCCGAGGTGGACACGGCTGGCCTCCCCCGCAAGGAATCGACAGGCAAGGAAGTCGGAAGAGAGGAAGAAAGACGAGCACGGTGCTGCTTTGGGCGATGGAAAGTGAGAATCAGCCAGGATGGCTGGGAATGATGGGGCTTCAAGGACGACACAGCTGGACGGTGCCAGGTTGGGGGAAGAAGGCTAGAAAGAGTGAGAAGAAAGTGGCAGGGAAGAAGGTTTTCCAGAGTGCCAAGGGATTAAAATGGGTATTTTAGGCAGTTGCAAGGTGGGGGTACACACATGGGGCCTCAAAACTGTTCTAAACTTGCATCTACAGCCCCTCATTTTATCTCCGGGAAGAGACGCAAGTAATTAAGTAGAATACAACAAGAGCCTACTCACACCGGCTCATAATCTCTCTCTCTCTCTCTCTCTCTCTCTCTCTCTCTCTCTCTCTCTCTCTCCCTCACTCTCTCTCTCTCTCTTTTGCCTTCCCTCTTCCTCCCTCCTTTTCTCTCTCTCTCTTCACCCCCCCAGCCTCGTCTCTCCTGCCCACCTTACAAGGTGCCATCGCTCTGCAGAGAACCCTCCCCCTCATCCTTGCTCTAACCCTTGGATTTCCCTGTCTTCCAGTTCATGGCCCCAAAACCACCCAGTTTGGACTTCAACTCCCATCAGCCTTTGCAGCACAGCCAACAACCGAGGGACTCTGGGAGCTGTGCGCTCCAAATGTTTGCTCGTCCCCAGTACAGGCGGTCCTCAGCTTACGGCCCTCAATTGAGCCCCCAATTTCTGTCATTAAGTGAGTGTCACCGCTCCCTTTTACCACCGTTCTCGCCACCCTTGTTACGCGAATCACCGCAGTTGATTAAGCTAGCCCCACGGTCGTTAAGTGAATCCCCACTGACTTTGCTTGTGAAAAGGTTGTAAAAGGGGGTGTCACGTGACCCCGGGGACACTGCGGACCGTCGTAAACATGAACCACGTGCCCAGCCTCTGAATTTTGATCACGTGATCCTTGGGAACGCTGCAACGGTCGTAAGGGCAAAAAACGGTCCTAAGTTCCCTTGTTCCCCTGGCGTTGTAACTTCCAACGGTCACTAAATGACCTGTTGGAAGTCGAGGACTGTTGTATGTGAGGAAGGAGAGGGGGAACGCCTGCAGCACCCCCATATAATAAAGGGGGCTTAGCATGCCGTTCTTTATTTCTAGTCTGGGGTTCTTTGGAGTTGGCTAAGAGGCCAAATGTTCCCACCGAAGCCTATCCCCGGGCCTAATCACGTGGGCTTTGGTCATTTGGGGAATTCAATTAATTGAACTGAATTACCACATCCTGATATGGCCTGGAGGCGTAGCGCAGGCAATTATTTGCAGATAAATAACAGGACCAACAGGCCTCGGGAGACCCGAAAAAAAAAGGGCAGGCAAAGCAAATGAAATGAAAATCAATGCAAACGTCCATTCTTCGGCATCAAACCAACGAGGTTAATCGGGTAACCGCGTTATAGGAACCAGTCATCCGGTGCAATCAATCCCACATTAGGTAAGGCAGCTGTGCTATTCCCAAAGAATACGGGGCAGCTGCAGGTAGTCCTCGGCATGGAAGAGTTTGTTTAGTGACGGCACTGCAACAGCACTGATAAAGCTGACTTGTGATTGTTTTTCACCGTTACGACCTTTGCAGCATCCCCCCCCATGGTCACGTGATCAAAATTCAGACACCTGGCAACTGGCATGTACCTATGACGGTTTGCAGTGTCTCCCGGGGGTCACGTCATCCCCTTTTGCGCCCTTCTGACAAGCAAAGTCAATGGGGGAGCCGGATTCACTTAACGTCCGCGTTACTGACTTAACAACCGTAGTGATCCGCTTAACAACCATGGCAGAAAGGTCGTAAAATGGGGCAAAACTCACTTAGCAACTGTCTTTGACTTAACCACAGAAAGGTTGGGCTGTGATCGTTAAGTTGAGGATGTATTTTCGCAGTAAATTCTAAGTCAGGCTTAACGCTTGATGACTGCCTGGATCCTCGTGTTAAGACCGTCTTGAGGCTTTGCTCACAGCTCAGGAATCCCTTCCTTTGCATCGTATAATCTACTTTATCCATCTCTCTCCTACTTCGCTATAGGCCAGGGGTAGGCAACTTTGGCTCTTTGATGACTGGTGGACTTCAACTCCCAGAATTCCTCAGCCAGCATGGGGGAAACTATGGCCCCTTCGTGACTGGTGGACTTCAACTCCCAGAATTCCTGAGCCAGCATGGCTCAGCATGGAAACCTCTCCCTTTCTCCTCAGCATGGCTGGCTCAGGAATTCTGGGAGTTGAAGTCCACCAGTCCTAAAAGAGCCAAGGTTGCCTACCCCTGGCCTAGGCCGCTTTCTGACTTATGGACTTCAACTCCCAGAATTCCTCAGCCAGCGTGGGGGAAACTATGGCCCCCTCATGACTTGTGGACTTCAACTCCCAGAATTCCTGAGCCAGCATGGGGGAACTATGGCCCCCTTATGACTCGTGGACTTCAACTCCCAGAATTCCTCAGCCGGCATGGGGGAAACTATGGCCCCTTCATGACTGGTGGACTTCAACTCCCAGAATTCCTGAGCCAGCATGGCTCAGCATGGAAACCTCTCCATTTCTCCTCAGCATGGCTGGCTCAGGAATTCTGGGAGTTGAAGTCCACCAGTCCTAAAAGAGCCAAGGTTGCTTATACCTGCCCTTATATAATTTTTTCCTGTGTTCCCCACTTCCAATCACTTTGTGTGTAGGGGGAGCAGGTGCGTGTTTTGCCACCAATGCCACGTTGCTGAAATCCTTTTGTTCTGAAGCGAAAGGCCCTTTAGCCTGAGCGAAAGGCCCTTTAGCCTGATCCAACTATTCTTTTTCGGCTCCAGCTGTCGTTTCCCCAAGTCCTGTAATCTGTTTTATCTGCATAATTTATACAGCCGCCTGCTCTCTCTCAGCGATTCTAGGTGGCTTACGGATAATAAAAACAGTGTAAAAAATAATAATAAATAAATAAAAAGTAATAAAATAAAATAATAATAAAATAATGTCCCCCACACACACACGCACACTTTTCCCTGTTCGTGCCTCAGTCTCCCTTTCTATCTTCAAATGCAGCCCCCACCTGTTTCTTCTTAGCTGCCGAGGTTTAATCAGATCCTCCGGCCTTTGGCCCTCACCGTATTGTTCTGGCATATCTACCCATCGGAGGCCTTGGCCACAGCCGAGGGAAAAAGCTGGGCAGTTGCAGTCTCTTGCCCTCCTATTAACTGATTTCTGTTTGCAATCTGATTTCATGTCAGAAACACGCCTACCCTTTTGGCGTTTTTCTCTCTCTGCTTATGCCCCCAATTCTCCCGGGTCCAAAAAGGAAGGAAAAAAAAAAGAGAGAGAAAGTAAAAGAAATGTAAATGAAGAATGCACGGAATGTCCTTGGCTTACGACTATAGTTGAGTCCAACTGTAGAACAGAACAGAACAGAACAGAATATAGAAAAGAATAGAATAGAAAATAGAATAGAATAGAATAGAATAGTGAATGGAATGGAATAGAATATAGAAAAAAATAGGAATAGAATAGAATAGAATAGAATAGAATAGAATAGAATAGAATAGAATAGAATAGAATAGAATAGAATAGAATAGAATAGAAAATATGGAATGGAATATATGGAATGGAATAGAACAGAACAGAACAGAATAGAAAATATGAAATGGAATGGAATGGAATAGAATAGAATAGTGAATGGAATGGAATAGAATATAGTATAGAATAGAATAGAATAGAATAGAATAATGAATAGAATAGAATGGAATAGAATAGAATAGTGAATGGAATAAAATAGAATATAGTATAGTATAGAATAGAATAGAATAGAATAGAATAGAATAGAATAGAATAGAATAGAATAGTGAATGGAATAGAATAGAATATAGTATAGAATAGAATAGAATAGAATAGAATAGAATAGAATAGAATAGAATAGAATAGAATAGAATAATGAATAGAATAGAATAGAATAGAATAGAATAGAATAGAATAGAATAGAATAGAATAGAATAGAATAGAATAGAATAGAATAGAATAGTGAATGGAATGGAATGGAATGGAATAGAATAGAATAGAGCTGGAAGGGACCTTGGAGGTTATAAATTTGTTTCCAAATTTGCTGGTTCCCTCTGAAATGTTAGGTTCTGCTCCATCTCTGCTTTTACGAAGCCTCTGCCATTTGTCTATTACCACTTTTCAGACTCTCTTTTGCAAGAAGCAGGCTGCGTCTATTCCTTACTTCAGTATTTTTCAACCTCGGATTTCACTTCCTAGAATTCTCCAGCCAGCTTGCAACAAGCAAAACAGCAATAGCAATAGTGCTTAGACTTATATACTGCTTCACGGTGCTTTGCAGCCTCTCTAAGCAGTTTACAGAGTCAGCATTTTGCCCCCAATGATCTGGGTCCTCATTTTACCCACCTCGGAAGGCCGGAAGGCTGAGTCAACCCTGAGCAGGTCAGGCTTGAACTGCCGGCAGTGGGCAGAGTCAGCCTGCAATATTGCACTCCGACCACTGTGCCCCCATGGCTCTCAACGGGCAAAGCCAGTTTTGCTTAACGATTGTGTGATTTGCTTAATGACCACTGGGGGAAAAAAGGTTGTAAAATCAGGGTGAGTCAATGACTTCATTGTTTAGGGGAAGACTTTTTGGCTTGAGGACACCCTGCAAATGTCTCACCGCCGGTTTTGCTGCCCACAAGACTCAGGGTTTTGTGTAGTTTTTTTAGGGGGGGGGGTTTGAAGGCCCTTTTCTTCAACGGCCTGGCTTCTCTCCTGCCCGCACAGCCGTCCGTTGTGTGGACCTCTGCTGGCTTCACCATTTGCCTTCTGATCATGCCAGCTGGGGCGATCCTGGCAAGGCTTCCAGAGTCTTTGCGACAGCTGAGCCCTCCGTCATGTCAAGGCGGGCATCTGCAGCCCAGGGATCGATCCGAGCTCTTCTTCTCTGAGATGGAGGCAGACCCTTGAAATTCATTCAGAGGACTGCCAAAATGGCCGGCGGCAGAGAATGCAAACGAGACCAGGAAGAGTGGAAAGGAAGCCGGTTTGTTTAGCTAGCCCAGGGGTCCGTAACCTTGACAACTTTAAGGCTTGTGGACTTCAGCTCCCAGAATTCCTCAGCCAGCATGGGGGAACTATGGCCCTTTCATGACTCGTGGACTTCAACTCCCAGAATTCCTGAGCCAGCATGGGGGAACTATAGCCCCCTTCATGACTTGTGGACTTCAACTCCCAGAATTCCTGAGCCAGCTTGGCTAAGCTTGGAAACCTCTCCCTTTCCCCTCAGCATGGCTGGCTCAGGAATTCTGGGAGTTGAAGTCCACCAGTCCTAAAAGAGCCAAGGTTGCCTACCCCTGCCCTAATATAATTTTTTCCTGGGTTCCCCACTTCCAATCACTTTGTGTGTAGGGGGAGCAGGTGCGTGTTTTGCAACCAATGCCACGCTGCTGAAATCCTTCTGTTCTGAAGCGAAAGGCCCTTTAGCCTGAGCGAGAGCCTTTGCTGACAATTAGAGATGCGACGCTTAAAAAAAAAGACATAGTTTCTTTCACAGCTTGGAACACTCGAAACGGCCATTTTGAAGGGAGGGCATTTTGAATTTGGGACATTGGCAGCCCCCTTTCCTGCTGGCCACGTATCTCGGGAGCCAAAGTGACCGTTTCCTCCGAACAGTTGGGGCTGGGACCATCCAGACGGGAATGGCTCTGGATTAAATCCTAAAAACGGGAGGCCAGTTTAGAAAGAGCGACGGTAGGGCTTTCAAATTCAACACTCGCGCAGGCAGACGGAAAGGCGGAAGACGGGGATGGAGGAGAGTCAAAATTATAATCATAAAAGCTGGCCTGCCTGCTATCGATTGGGATGAGGGAACGTCAAAGGCTAGATTTCAGTCTACGGTGCTGGAATGCTAGAATACAAGAAAACAACACTGGAATACAAGCAGTATTCCACTATTTGAGGGGCTGCCACAAAGAAGAGGAGGGGGTCAACTTATTTTCCAAAGCACCAGAAGGCAAGACAAGAACCAATGGATGGGAATTAATCAAGGAGAGAAGCAACCTGGAATTAAGGAGGAATTTCCTAACAGTGAGGACAATTAACCAGTGGAACAACTTGCCACCAGAGGTTGGGGGTGCTCCATCGCTGGAGGTTTTCAAGAGGAGATTGGACAGCCGTCCAGAATAGTAAAGGGTCTCCTACTTGAGCATGGGGATGGACTAGAACAGTGGTTCTCAACCTTTTTAATGCCGCGACCCCCAACTGGTCGTAAGTCGAGGACTACTCAACCGGTCGTAAGTCGAGGACTACTCAATTGGTGCAGCACCGTTTGCAGAATGGGACTTTTGGCGGGCTCAGCAGGGCAGAGACAGCCTGGACCATTCCTATTGGCTTTTGAAAGCCAATAGAATTAAGACTCTATTCAAGAGAGTCTCTTCTATTGGCTTTCAAAAGCCAATAGAATAAAAGGGAGGAGCACAGCTAAGGAAAAGGGGGGAAAAAATGGCGGACTGCGTTGTTTGGCGACCCCCGGGAAATGGTGGTTCGACCCCAAATGGGGTCCCGACCCACAGGTTGAGAACCACTGGACTAGAAGATCTTCAAGGTCCCTTCTAACTATGTTATTATATGTTTAGAATAACCCTGTTATTCTACCGTAGCAGGAACTGGGTAGGTCTAGTCTAATGAAAAGAAGGACCAGGGGTGACATGATAGCAGTCTTCCAATATTTGAGGGGCTGCCCCAAAGAAGAGGGGGGGGGGTTCACCTATTTTCCAAAGCACCAGAAGGCAGGAAAAGAAGCAAAGGATGGAAACTAATCAAGGAGAGAAGCAACCTGGAATGAAGGAGAAACTTCCCAATAGCGAGACGCTTGGCAACCGACTCGCATTTATGACGGTTGCAGTGTTCCAGGGTCACGTGCTCACGTGGCAAACAAAGTCAATGGGGAAGATTCATTTAACAACCGTGTTACTAACTTAACAGCAGTGATTCACTTAACAACAGTGGCAAGAAAAGCTGTAAAATGGGGCAAAATCCGCTTAACAACTGTCTCACTTAGCAGCAGAAATTTTGAGCTCATTTGGGGTCATGTGTTGAGGACCACCTGCATCAGTCTGAGCGATTCTTAAAAAAAAAAATTGTGACATCTCTTTTCGAGAATTATTAACAAATTCCTTCTCCATAACTCAGTTTCCCGCAAAAGAGATTTGGAAGGCAGCGTTCAGAGCTGGAGGCAAAGAGGACGCCAGAGCATGTGCTGAGGATTAAGTTGCTGCCCATTCAGCAACCAGGTTAGTTAAATGGGCAGACAGAAATCTAGGGTCTTCAAAGCCACAGAACCAGATAGCCAGCTCCAGAGACTCAGGCGCGCTGAGCTTTTTTGCGCCCTTTGAAAAGATGGCCGCTGTCTAGTTTTATTTCAAAGAGAGGCTCAGGACTCCACGTGGATTTGGGAAGGACTTCCAAAATGGCAGAGCAACCCAGTCAACCTGGCAGGGTTGTTGTGGAGCAGGGGGTCTTCAAACTTGGCCCTTTGATGACTTGTGGATTTCAACTCCCAGAATTCCTCAGCCAGGCACGCGTGCCTGGCTGAGGAATTCTGGGAGATGAAGTCCACAAGTCATCAAAGGGCCAAGTTTGAAGACCCCTGTTGTGGAGGATAAAGTAGAGGGACACTGTGTAAATAAATCTCCTTGAGTTTTGGAGACGAGGCAGGACAAGTGAATCAATTGAATAAGATAGATCCCAAGCTGCTTTTCTCCTACTTCTGTGTAGGAGCAACCCTTGTTAACGTTTCTGTTATTCATTCCCCTCCCACCCTTAAAGTTAAGTGGTACCTTGGTACTCAACCGCTTTGAAACTCATCCAATTCAAGACTCAGTGCATTTTGACATGAAAATTTTGTCCCGGTATTCATCGTTTCTTTGATACTCAATGCACAAGCCAGAACCTGTCCGTGTCGGGCTGCCTTGTGACTGGCTACGTTATTCCTTATATGGGAATAACGTAGGAATTGTTTTCGGTACCCCTCGCGCCTCCCGGAACCAATTCACGATGAGTACCAAGTACCACTGTCTCCAGTTTAGTGGAGAAGACCTTGTGGAGAACAAAAAGGATGGGAAAAAGACGAATTTTACATCACCACAAGCCGCTTCTCCGTTTCATTTTATCAAAAGCAACTTTTCAAGCAACAAGTCACGAGAGAGACAGAGAGGCAGCGACTGTCTCCTCCGACACCCCCAATCTTGGCAATCGTTCCCCCCCCCCAATTAAGGACCCCCATTTCTTACTATGTGCAGCTGTAAGTAGTCGCCGAGTCCAGAGGCACTGTCCACCCGCACCAGGATTGCGTTCTTCTGGTGCGTACTGAATCCCACGGCCAGCCGGTCAGCCCGTGTGCTGGGACGGTCATTCGGGGGCCAAATATAGGTAATCAGTGCCCCGCCTTTGCCAAAAATGTACGTCGTGCCAGCTGGAAAGAAGAAAGAGAAGAAGAAGGAGGAGTCAGCAAGGAAGGCCCAAGGAATTCCCACCTTGTTAATAGGAGAACAGTCTCTTTCCCAAAGTTTTTGGCAGATTTCCGTACGTCAAACTAGAGAAACGTCTACCTCCCATCCATCCTGGTCTGTTCTGGGCTCAGAGCAGGAGTTTAATGGACACCACATCAGCCCCCTTATGAGCGCCAAAGAATGGAGGCCTTTGAACTCTGGTGCTGGAGAAGACTCCTGCGAGTCCCCTGGACTGCAAGGCGCTCAAACTGGTCGGTCCTAGAGGAGATCAACCCCGACTGCTCTTGAGAAGGCCAGATCCTGAAGTTGAAACTCAAGTACTTTGGCCACCTAATGAGAAGGAAGGACTCACTGGAGAAGAACCTGATGCTGGGAAAGATGGAGGGCAAGAGAAGAAGGGGACGACAGAAAATGGGGTGGCTGGATGGAGTCCCTGAAGCAGCAGGCGTGAGCTTCAATGGACTCCAGAAGATGGTAGAGGACAGGAAGACCTGGAGGAACGTTGTCCATGGGGTCGCGATGGGTCGGACACAACTTCACAATTAACAACAACAGCCCCCTTAAGACCAATATTTGCAGGTGTTTTGAAGGACTTTTAACGTCAACTATTTATTTGCGGAGAAAGTCTCCTAAAATCGTGCTCCAGGTAGTAAAATTCGATTTGGCAATTTGCTGGCTGCTCAGGGAGAGACCAAAGGGGTAGGAAGAGACAAATAAATGGTCTTCCCTTTTATGACTCTAAATTATCGTATTTTCTGTTAAGCAAATTTTATGGAGCTGGTGCGTTTTGTTTTTTTTTTAATTTTGTCCCTATCGTCTTGAAGCAAGGCAAAGAATCGTTCACCCTGGTCTGAGACGGAAGAAAGTCTATCGATTGATATATACTTAACTGAGGTGTATAGGATGATGGCAGCTTGGTTGAATGGGAGGTAAAATGGCAGAAAGTCAGAACATGTGCAGAGTGCTTTGACCCTCAAACCTGCTGTTCCAGGCCTTGGAAACTTTCCTTCCTTTGCCAGGCTTTTAATTGTGCCTCTGAGGAGTCTTTAGTGCTCTCTGAGCTTGATTGTTTCCTTACAGACATTTCATGACCCAGCTAGGTAACATCATCAGTGATAGAAGGGAATGGAGTTGAGAGAAGGAGGAGGAGGAGGAGTTGAGAGGAGGAGGAGGAAGAGGAGGAGGAGGAGGAGGAGGAGGAGGAGGAGGAGGAGGAGAAATAACTATGGGGTCCTTGCTGCTCTCTGAGCTTGATTGTTTTCTTACAGACATTTCATGACCCAACTAGGTAACATCATCAATGATAGAAGGGAATGGAGTTGAGAGGAGGAGGAGGAGGAGGAGGAGGAAGATGACGACGACAACGATGACTGTGGGGTCCTTGGTGCTCTCTGAGCTTGGTTGTTTTCTTGCAGACATTTCATGACCCAACTAGGTAACATCATCAGTGCTAGCAGGGTCTGCTCTCAGTTTATATTCTATAATATTATTATCTAGAAAATAAACTGAGAGCAAATCCCACTCCTTACTAGCACTGATAACGTTACCTAGTTTGGGTAATGAAACACAAACTAGGTAATAAGAAAACCCCCTAGTTCAGAGAGCACCAAGAAGCCCTCATTTCCACCCTGAGCTACAAATATTCTCCTTTGTTACAAATTTTTTCCCTTTACTTTTTTTCCCACCCTCCTGGCATCCGTGTCAATGAGATCCCCTTCTCTCAGGGATTGTTAGGGTGGCTCTCAAAAGCGCTGCTAATTACTGCAAACAAACTCCACGAAATGCTAGGCGGCTTTGCAAAGGAAATGCTCCTCGTAAATAAATAGAAATAATGATGGGGGCCTCCATTACGCCGCCACGCACACGTAGAAATCAAGGCACCGCGGGGTTTGTTGATGCTTTTATCACAGAAATGTATTCCGGGGGAGAAATCTTAAAATTGGTAAACAACGGCGGAGGGGTTGACATCTTTCCCAGAGCAGGGGTGGGCAAACGGCGGCCTTGGGCCTATCTCCAGCCCCCCCTAGGAAGAGTTCCTCGGCTTCTCGCAACGGGGCCGATGCAAATTTTAGATTTACACAACGGTGGCGAGGGATGTGGGGCGCCACATCCCCGTCTCCCGGGCGGATGCGGAGGAACACAACGCACGCTGCCTTCACACAAGACGCTTGGAGAAAAAGCACACCTGGCGCATTGGCCTTCACACTAGCAGATTTGGGGGCGGGAGGCAGCGGGGAGGGGGTGTTGAGAGGTTGCACCCCCAATTCTGGGAGGTGCGCACTGCAAAATGGCCTCCTGCCTATCTGCGTTCCATTGTAGGAGGTGTGGACTTCACCTTCCGGAATTCCCCATTGAAATCCACACATCTTGGAATTGCCAAGGATGAAATCCTGATTTAACAGACTAATAGAGTTGGAAGGGGCCTTGGAGGTCTTCTAGTCCAACCCTCTGCTCAAGCAGGAGACCCTATAACAGGGATATGGAACCTTGGCCCCCTCATGACTCGTGGACTTCAACTCCCAGAATTCCTGAGCCAGCATGAGGGAAACTTTGGCCCCATCATGACTCATGGACTTCAGCTCCCAGAATTCCTGAGCCAGCATGGCTCAGCTTGGAAACTTCTCCCTTTCCCCTCAGCATGGCTGGCTCAGGAATTCTGGGAGTTGAAGTCCACGAGTCATAAAGCAGGCTAGGCCTAGGGCAGGGGAAGGCCCCCATGGCTCTTTTATGACTCGTGGACTTCAACTCCCAGAATTCCTGAGCCAGCATGGCTCAGCTTGGAAACCTCTCCCTTTCCCCTCAGCGTGGCTGACTCATGAATTCTGGGAGTTGAAGTCCGCAAGTCATAAAAGAGCCAAGGTGGCCTACTCCTGCCCTATAGCATTCTGGACAAATGGCTGTCCAGTCCTTCTTGAAAGCCTCCAGTGACGGAGCACCCATGACTTCTGGTGGCAAGCTGTTCCACTGGTTAATTGTTCTCCCTGTTAGGAAATTTCTGCTTAGTTCCAGGTTGCTTCTCTCCTTGGTTAGTTTGCATCCATTGTTACTTGTTAGACAAACCAGGTTGGACAGATCAGGTTGGGAGACGAGATGTCTGTTGCACTGACCCAGCCTTCTGGGCAAATCCAACGGTTCGGACATACTGGAAAACAAACGAAGGGAGATCAATGCTAATCAAATGTACCTCATCTTCACGTTGTCTGTCCTGCCCAGATGGAGAGACCACAGCCTTGCAGAGCAACGCTTCAGCACAGCTTCTATCTCAGCAACACTCCAGCAAGGCTTAAGAACGCAACATTTGGAGTGTGAAGCTGCCAGAGTGCCTCTGGTTCTCTCCACCACTCCCGAAGACAAAGAGGGTGAGCAGAGAACCTCGATCAAACCGAGTTCCAGCTCACCAAATTCCTCTACTTGCCAGAAGCTGGTTGCATTCACACAACACACCCAACTAAGCCAGGTTTAGACCCAGCAGCTGCATTTGCAAATCAGCCTGTCTTGGTTAGTGCTGGGTGGTTTCCTTGCAGATATTTCATGACCCGACTAGATCAAGGCTTTTCAACCAGTGGTACGGGTACCACCTGTGGGACACTGGCACCTGGCAGGTGGTACACGACCATCCTAGAAAAGGGGTAGTAGGGGAGGGGAATGAGCTGAACCGGTGGCAGCACCGCACAAGCCTGAGCGAAAGATGGCTGGAGCTGCAGGGCTGTCAGGGCTCAGTGGAAGTGCCAGGATCAGCGCCAGGCTCCATCTGGAGCTTGGCACTGATCCTGGCGCTTCTGCTGAGCCCAGAAGAAGCACCGATCAGCTGGAATGTTGCAGCCTCTCCAGGGTCTTGTGATTTACGTTCAGATGGTTGGCAACTGATTCATATTTATGACGGTCACAGTGTCCCAGGGTCATGTGAAGTGACCAAAACCTGCTGCAACCACCCAGTAGTCGGGGGGAATAAAAACCAAACACCCCCACCCCATCCCTGCTGCCAATCCTCAACAGAAATGCTCACAACAATGAAAACCTCGGACAGGAGGAAGAGCGCGGCCAGGCGGGCAGGCAGGCGTCTTGCTCGGCTGTGGCTTGGGGGGCATTTTTTTCAGTGCCATTATAACTTCAAACAGTCACTAAGTGAACGGTTGTAAGTCGAAGACTACCTGTACTTTATCCCTTTTTTCCTCTTTTTTTTTTTTTTTTTTTTTTTGGTCATCAAGTTTTGGACACCTTGCTAGGCAACTGGTAGTACTCGGATGTTGCCATCTCCTAAAAGTAGTACAATGGGTGAAAAGGTTGAAAAGCCCTGGGCTAGATAACACCATCAGTGCTAGAAGGGAGTGACTATTATGGGAAGTCAGCCCCGCCTCCAGAGAAAGAAATATTTTAGGAAATATTTAAAAGGCAGAATGTATTTCCCTAAAGGATTTTAAAAGCAGAAACCAACCCCGTCTCCAAGTCTCTCCGTCCCAAACAGAAACCAGCTCTGCAGAATTACAGATGTGATAATCTTGTCAGAAAGACTGGAGTCAGGAAACTGGGATTAGGAAGAAAGATCCCTAGAATCAACACACCAAAAATCTAAGAGTCATCAGCCACAGCCCCAGGGAAGCAGGATTGACTTTTGGAATATAATAGGATTAACCCACCACCATCAGAATACCTGAAAGGCACACTCAGACGCAGGTCAGAATACGTGACACAGGAACAACTCCAAACAAAAGGCTCAAGGAGGTATAAAAATCCACTCCCTACATGTGCTCTCGCTCTTTTCTTCCACAGCCGTCTTTCTGTCTGGCTCTCTTCTTCAATAAACTGCAACCTTCTTTCTAAAGCAGTTGCCATGTTGTTTATTCCCGGCTTGGACTGAACCATGATGAAGACTTTTCGTTCAACAGTATATACAAGTGACTTGCCCTCTTGGTGTTGGTGGGGGTGATGATGTTACCTAGCTGGATCATGAAAGATCTGCAAGAAAACCACCACCCTCAGAGAACTCCAATGACTGCATAGCAGCTGTCTTCTTCCTCCTCCTCCCTCCCTCCCTCCCTCCCTCCTCCACCCCGTTCTAGCATTGATGAGCAAGAAAATAAAAAAAGCTCAGAGAGCACCAAGGACCCCTATAGCCATCCTCCTCCTCCACCTCTCTTCCCTCCTCCACTATGTTCTAGCACTGATGATGTTACCTAGCTGGGTCATGAAATGCCTGCAAGAAAACCACCAAGCTCAGACAGCACCCAGGACCCCACGGTTCAACGCCGAGTTGTAAATATTCTTTTCTACTGGGAAAGCTTGGTTAAGTTTTCACTTTGATTCATTTGGGAGGGGAGCGTGTTGGGTTGGAGAATAGACCCAGCTTGTTTATGGTTAAATTTTCAAGGGTTACCTGAAAACTAGGACCGGCTTTGCTAAACATTTGGGGTGATGCCCGCCCGGCAAAGGGGGGGGGGGAATCTACCTTTCTAAAGGTTAAGGTTTCCCTGTTCCAGCCGTGTCTGACTCTAGGGGGCGCTGCTCATCTCCGTTTTTTAGCCAAAGGAGCCAGCGTGGTCCGAAGATGCTTCCGTGGCCATGTGGGCATCAGGACTACCGTTATATGCCCAGGCCTAGTGGTACCTATTTATCTACTTGCATTTTCATGTTTTCTAGCTGAAAGGAGGGCAGGAGCTGGGTTAAGGGCTGACAAGCTCAGCGTCTTTAACCGTCTTTCTACCTGCAAGGAATTATTTCACGACGGGGCAAAATTCTACAGCAGGGGAAGAAAACTGCTTGCAAACGAGATTGGTGTGTGTGTGTGTGTGTATGTGTGTATGGGGGGGAGCAGTGGTGGGATTCAGCCAGTTCGCACCACTTCGGCAGAACCAGTAGCTCATTTTTTGTTGCCCAGGCTCAGAAACTTCCGGAAGCGGCATCCATGAAGAGAACCGGTTGTTCACGTATTTGAATCCCACCACTGGAAGAAGGCATAAGAGAGATAGCAAAGGGAGGGAGGGAGGGAGGGAGGGAGGGAGGGAGGGAGGGAGAAAGGAAGGAAGGAAGGAAGGAAGGAAGGAAGGAAGGAAGGAAGGAAGGAAGGAAGGAAGGAAGGAAGGAAGGAAGGAAAAGAGGGATGGAGGCAGTGGTGAGATTCAGCCGGTTTGCATCACTTCGGCAGAAGCGGTAGCTCATTTTTTGTTGTCCAGGCTGAGAAACGGACTTCCGGAAGCGGCATCCATGAAGAGAACTGGTTGTTCACATATTTGAATCCCATCACTGGAAGAAGGCATAAGAGAGATAGCAAAAGAAGGGAGGGAGGGAGGGAGGGAGGGAGGGAGGAAGGAAGGAAGGAAGGAAGGAAGGAAGGAAGGAAGGAAGGAAGGAAGGAAGGAAGGAAGGAAAAGAGGGACAGTGGCAGTGGTGGGACTCAGCCGGTTTGCACCACTTCAGCAGAAGCGGTAGCTAATTTTTTTATTGCCCAGGCCCAGAACGGACTTCCGGAAGTGGCATCCACACAGAGAACCGGTTGTCCACCTATTTGAATCCCACCACTGGAGGGGGGGAGAGGCATTGGAGAGCGTGATGTCCACATTCACAAAATGACTGACAGGAGGTGGACGGGCAACGGGGAGAGAAGCGTACCGAAGAACAAAATGGCATCCACAACAGCGTGGCCGCTCGTACGCAAAGCCGCAGGAGCCCCGGGTTTTGAAACCTCCCACCGGATCCTCCGTCTCGGCTTCCTTAACGTACTCATTCAGGTGAGCCTGTTTCCAGCCTGAGTTATTTCCCCCTTTTTTAATTTCCCAAGAATGCAACTTGGGAGACCCCAGGAGCAGTAAGCCTTCCAGCCCACTGGATCATTAAACCCCCTCCCCAGAAATTGTAAATAAAGAGGAGGGCACCAGGGAAGACACCACAGCTTCTGAATGCGTTTTGTCTTTTTTTTTAAAGAGGCACGGAGCTCGTCTGCAATCCAGACCCTTTGAAAAGCACGAGTCCGTGCCCCCGAACGATGCGGGGGGAAAAAACCCGGGGAAGCAGAAGGGAGACGGCTCACATGCCAAGCTTGGTGGGTCCCACCTGGGCGGCTTGACCGGCCGCTTGACCGTCCCTGTCCCACAATTCCACGGCTCAAGCCAGCACAGGAGATTCAGCGCCCGCCTGGCGAGCTGCTCCAGGCCTCGGGAAATTAATGCATATTTCATAGCTCCGTGGCGCTGCAGCAAAACGCCTGGCAAATTGAAATGGGCGCGCATGCGTCTTTTAGTTCGGGGGGAAGGAGGGCAATGTCTCCTTCTCAGCTCCTGATGCCACTGACACAAGGATCAGCTTCTAAAGCAATGTTTCTCAAGCATGGCCACTGTGTGGACTTCCAACTCCCAGAATTCCCCAGCCAGCATCGCTGGCTGGGGAATTCTGGGAGTTGAAGTCCACACATCTTAAAAGTGGATGAAGTCTACACATCTTAAAAGAGGTTGAGGCTGCAAAACGGGATCCCGTGACACACACACACCCCAGGACGCCGCGACCGTCCTAAATACGAACCAGTTGGCAAGCATCCGAATTTTGATCAGGTGACCCCGGGGATGCCAGAGCGGTTGTTAAGTGTGAAAAAGGGTCACCCGTTGCAACTCTGAATGGTCACAAAACCGTTTTCAGTCAACGACTATCGGTATCTTCTCCCAATCCAGCCATGATCCACGGTGGCTTGCAATGGCCCTCAACTCCCTTTCTTTAGAGCTGAGAGATTGGGGGGGGGGGCAAATGTCAACAGGCCTCTTCAAGCAACCAGCTGCATTCACACAACTCCTCAAACTGGAGCTGTGAAAGCATCTGGAGGAAAAAGACGCTGAGGCTGCATTTTCACACGGGCTTCTTTTAAGCTTAGACTTTTTTTTTTTCCCCCTGGGCATTTCTGCTTTGGATGCGTTTAAAAGAAAAAATTACATTTCTTAACAGTTAAGCATAGAGCGGAGTGTTTTATCGAAGCCGAGTAACCGGTGCATACAATCTGAGATAAATTAGATTATCTCTGAGCCTGGTATGAGTAGTAGATCACTTCAATGACTTTGTTGGGCACAACGGATCAGTTTAAACAAGGCAAAGTTTGAATCCACTTTCTGCACTGCAGGCAGTCCTTGCCTTACAAGAGTTTGCTTAGTCATTGTTCAAAGTTACGACAGCCCAGGAAAAATGTGACTTAGGACCATTTTTCACAGTTACGGCCGCTGCAGAATCCCCCCCCCAGTCACGTGATCAAAATTTGGGATGCTTGTCGACTCATATTTATGACAGCTGCAGACTCACATTATCCAAATAATAATAATAATAATAATAATAATAATAATAATAATAATAATAATAATAATAATAATAATAGCAGCAATGGCTAAGAGCAGGAAAATTGAAGAAAGAGACCGAGGGACTAATTCTGGCTGCACAAGACCAAGCCTTAAGGACAAATGCATATAAAGTCAAAATTGAGAAGACAGCAACAGACAGTAAGTGCCGCCTATGCAAAGAAGCTGAAGAAACAGTGGACCACTTGGTAAGCTGTTGCAAGAAGATTGCACAGACTGACTACAAGCAGCGGCATGACAAAGTAGCAACAATGGTGCATTGGAAGATCTGCAAGAAATATCATTTGCCTGTAAGCAAGAACTGGTGGGATCATAAAATAGAGAAAGTCATAGAAAATGATAAAATTAAACTGCTCTGGGACTTCAGAATTCAAATAGACAAGCACCTGCAACATAACACCCCGAACTTAACAACTGTCGATAAGAAAGACAAAAAAAGTCTGGATAGTGAACGTGGCAGTGCCTGGAGACAGCGGAATAGACGAGAAAGAACTGGAGAAGATCACAAAATACAAAGACCTACAAATAGAAATAGAAAGACTGTGGCAAAGGCAAGCAAGGGTAGTACCAATAGTAATAGGCGCCTTGGATGCAATCCCAAAACAACTGGAGCACCACTTGAACACCATTGGCATTGACAAATTCGCCATTAGTCAATTGCAAAAGGCAGCCTTACTAGGAACTGCTTCCATACTGCGACGATATCTGTAATACCATCAAACATCCACATCTGCCTATCCCAGGTCCTGCTACAGGTTGTTCCACTGGTTAATTGTTCTTACTGTTGGTTAATTGTTCTAACTGTCTAACTTTTGCGACCTTCTGATCAGCAAGATCAATGGGGAAGCCTGATTCGCTTAACAGCCCTGTGACTCGCTTAACAACTGCAGTTGATTCCCTTAACAGCGGTGGCGAGAAAAGTCGTAAAACGGGGCAAAATTCACTTAACAAACGTCTCGCTTAGCAACAGTGCGCTCAATGGTGGTGGTAAGCCGAGGACTACCTGTGTAATCTCCCTTAGGCAGATTGCAAGTGCCAGCAGCAAAAATCTGGGGAGGGGGCCCTCCCTATATCAACATTGTTGTCCATATTGCCTTCTGTAAATCATCTCCCTGCCCTGGCCTAAATCTCTAGGTTTTATCGTGGATTTCCCTCCGGCTGATGGCTGCCGAGTCTTTCACCTGCTCCTCGGCAGAGAGACCAAGTAATTTCACAGTTATTTCAACGCCTGGGAAGATCTACCCAGGACACGCAAAAGACCGTTTCTAATGTCCAGAGTTTCCAAACAATTCAGCACCTCTGCCACACAACACCCCAGATTTAACAACTGTCAGTAAGACAGATATTTAAAAAAAAGAGTCTGAAGAGTGGACGTGGCAGAGCTGGGAGACAGCAGAAGAGAAAGAACTGGGGGGGGGGGGAATTAGAAAATCCACAGATGTACAAATAGAAGGAGCACAATTGTGGCGGAAAACAAAACAGGAAAAATAATCTCAGTAGCAATTGGCCCCTTGGGTGCAATCCCAAAACATCTGGAGCATCATTTGAACACCGCCGGCATTGACAAATTCACCATCAGTCAATTGCAAAAAGGCAGTTTTACCTGGAACAGTCTCCATCCTGCGACAATACCATTAAAAAAAAAAAATCAAACACCAACATCTGTCTCTCCCTGGTCCTGGGGAAAGATTGGACAGGTAGACAAAAATGCCAAATGGAGCCTAAACATCTGGCTTGATTCTGCAACCTTCCACCGTAATAAGAATCGCTTCAGCTTGTCAGAAACGAGAGACTTATAAGGAGCCCTGGACTTACAACCGCTGATTTAGTGACCGCTCAAAGTTACGACGGCGTTGAAGAAAATGGCTTATGATCCTTTTTCACACAACAACCGTCGCAGCATTCCGCATGATCACGCGATCAAAATTCAGACGTTTAGCAACTAGTTCATATTAATGACGGCTGCCGTGTTCTCACGTGACTGTGGGCAGCCTGCACCATAACCAAAATATTAACCGATCGTAACAATAAAATTAACAGAGAATCAGCTGAGTGGGGGCGGAAATCCAGTATCTCATGGGGTAGAATCTTCTATTTAATCCAGTGGTCCGCAACGTTTTGGGCACCAGGGATCACCGGTTCCGCGCGGGCCGCAGGGTGCATGGTTTTGTGTGCCGCGTTCATCCCGCAGATGGGGCTTTGCTTGTTTCTGGGGACCGTTCGCTAACATGCCACGGCCCAGAACTGGTCCACAGACTGGGGGTTGGGGACCCTTGATTTAATCCCCCTGCAGAACGGCAGGCACCCACCCTCCAAGCTCCGGGTCAATCGGCAGAGCCAGAATTTCAGAGCCAGGGTCTCCGACGGTTCTCGCCGTCCCCTCCTGCATGGTACCCCCCCCCTCAGCTGTTCATGCGCCAAATAAACCAAAGCAGGAAAGGAGAGGGCGGTGGGGGGGAGGAAGCAACGTGAAAATGTAGGTCACCAACGAGATGGCAGGAGGCTCCCCCCCAGAGTTGGGGGGGGGGGAATGAGCAGCCCTGAATAATTCATCTTCCCATTGGGGCCCAAAGAAGGTGGGGGGCTTGGAAGAGGGAGAGCCTCCCCCCCCAGGACCAAGCCAGAGATCACGTGCTGCAGAGATGCTGGTTGGGAAGATATGCAGAAGTGTGGAGGGAGGGTGGACATCAAAGGAAGCCGTTCCCCTCGCTGGGTGGGAGAGCAGAAAGCAGAGGAATCCCCTTGGTGGCTTTCTGCGCATGGGCAGAGGAATGCTCCTCTCTCCTTATTTCTGCGGGGAGAGCCTGCAGCTCCAGGACCCCCTTCTCCAAGGGCTGGCAGCCCGTAGCCAGCAAGTCTCCATGAAGCAAAGCAGAATGAATCGTTTAAATTTAAGAATCCTTCAAGAAAGAGTTGCCCGTGTGTGTGTGTGTGTGTGTGTGTGTGTGTGTGTGTGTGTGTGTGTTGTCCTGCGTTCCAAATCCATTCGGTTATTATCAAGCCCTGTTGGTGTTGCTGATCAAGTCCACCGCCTATTTTGAGTCAGGGGTCTTTCAGGAGGGTTTGTCCTAGGACTCTAGAGCCAGTGTTTCCTAGTGGTTAAAGCGCCAGGTTAGGAAAGAGGAGGCCGTGAGTTCAAGTCCCACCTCCGCCACGAAAGGCAGCTGGGCGACGTTGGGCCCTCTCTCTCAGGCCAGCCCACCCCACAGGGTTGGCATTGTGGGGACAACAGGAGGGGGAAGGTGTGTGCTGGGTACGTTCGCTCCCTTGAATTATTTGCAAAAATAGTTTTAAAAAGGCGGGATACAGATAAACACAAATTAAATAAATAAAAATGGCCATTTCTAAGGGCCATTTCCCCAAGGGTGCCTTGCAGCCCAGGGGGCGTGGAGTGGGGTCTTGAGCATAGAGGGGTCCACTGCTCACCAGACAAAAGGACCAATGGGGAGATGACAGCAAAAAAGGTAAAGAAAAAATGCAGACCAGGTTTTAAACACTTTTGCCTGTCCAGGAAGACCTCTAGATGTCTTGGCGTGACCTAGTGAGAGATGCAATCGCTTAAAAACAGTGACCTTCACTCAACACGCCGCAATATCTAGAGAATAGAATAGAATAATAAATAGAATAATAAATAGAATAGAATAATGATTAGAATAGAATAATGAATAGAATAGAATAGAATAATGAATAGAATAGAATAGAATAATGAATAGAAAAGAATAGAATAGAATAGAATAGAATAATGAATAGAATAGAATAATAAATAGAATAATGAATAGAATAGAATAGAATAATGAATAGAATAGAATAGAATAATGAATAGAATAGGATAATAAATAGAATAATGAATAGAATAGAATAGAATAATGAATAGAATAGAATAATGAATAGAATAGAATAGAATAGAATAGAATAGAAGCTGGAAGGGACCCTGGAGGTCTTCTAGTCCAGCCCCCTGCTCAAGCAGGAGAACCTATACCATCTCAGACAGGTGAATGTCTAGTCTTTTCTTAAAAACCTCCAGTGATGGAGTGCCCACGATTCCTGGTGGCAAGCTGTTTCACTGGTTGATTGTCCTCAGTGTTAGGAAATTTCTCCTTAATTCCAAGTTGTTTTGTTCCTTGATCAGTTTCCAACCATTGTTTCTTGTCCTGCCTTCAGTAACGTGACCCCCTCTGCCTTGTGGCAGCCCCTCAAATACTGGAAGGCTGCTATCATGTCTCTCCTATTTCTTCTTTTCTTTAGACTAGCCAAACCCAAGTCCCGCAGCCGTTCTTTGTATGTTTTAGTCTCCAGGCCACGGATCGTCTTAGTTGCTCTTCTCTGAACTTTTTCCAAGGTCTCAACATCTTTTTTCTAGTATGGTGACCAAAATTGATGTCCCTGTTTAAAATTCTTAATGTGGAGTCATGAGGATGTCAACGCTGCTAACATCGAATGTTTTTGAATTGACAACAGGTGGAAATGTATTTGCTTTTAGAGTTAGATGATGCGGGGGGGGGGGGATGTGAATGAGAATCCAGCTAGACGTAACAGCATTAGACCTAGTGTGAGAACCAAGGTTATTGACATAAGAGATGATAAAAATTAGCGGGCTGGAGAACTGGAGGGAAAGCCTGCATTTCAAGCTAATTGGGGAATGTAAATTATGACTGTTAATTGGAAGAGGGGATTGTGCTTTGATACTATGTGCTCAGGGGAGGGGAATCCAGTTTTTGGCTTTGATTATGCACTACCAATGTTATGGTACTCAAAATAAAGATTCTTTAAGGTAAACAATGCCTCAAAGTTCTTTTGAAGAATTTCATCTGTCGGAACCATGGCAGAGGACTAGAAACATGGTGTGTCTTTTTTTAAAAAAAAGGAAAAGGCCAGGCTTCATCCCAGTCACACCCAGGCAGAAAGGAAAGGAAAGCAAGCGTCCAAGCCCAGAGATGTGTGGAACTCAATTGAATGTATAAATCAAACCAAAATTAAAAAAAAATCAGGCCAATGACGCTCCAACGTGGGTCAGGCCACCTTTCCTGAACCTCATCTGCTAATTTCTGCAAGACTTGCGAGGTGTCAACTCCGATCTCGCCTTTTCTCAGCCCAGGCAAATTACACCGCCCTGGAAGGCAAAGTCCAGCGACTCAAGAATGTGGCTTTGAAGCCGCTGTGTGTTGAATTCGCTTTTTTTTTTTGCAATTTTCATCCTGCCCTTCAATTTAACAAAAGCACCGGGGCGGCTCATGAAATGGCCGGAAACCGGAGCTGTCTTGGGTGTCAAGAGAGCAAAAACAAAGGCAGCGCCGGCAGGACAGGACGGGCAAAGACCACTTAATGCTGTTAAAATGTTTGGAGGACCACGTAATAAACCGGGCCAAGAAACGACCGTAACGAGCTTTGCCCAAAGGCTGACACGGCAGGTGGTCCTCAACTTACGACCACCGTTTATGTTGCTACGCCAGAGATCGGTTAAGTGAGCTTTGCCCCGTTTTACTTTGCTCATCAGAAAGTCGCAAAAGGGGATCGGATGACCCGGGACGCTGCGACCGTCCTAAGTACGAGTCACTTGCCAAGGCGTCCAAGTTTTGATCATGTGACCGCGGGGGATGCTGCAACGGTTGTTAAGTGTGACTGTTGCACTTTTTTTCAGGGCTGGGGTAACTTCACATGGTCACTAAACGAACAGTCGTAAGTCAAGGACTAATTGCGTTCCCGATTGCAGTTAACTGAAGTAGGTAGCCCCGAGGTCTTCACTTCACAGCTGCAGTGATTCGCTTCACAACTGCGGCAAGAGAGGTCGTAAAATGGAGCAAAATTCACTTAACGAAGGTCTCACTTAGCAGCAGAAAAGTTGGGCTCAATTGTGGTCGTAAGTCGAGGACTTACCTGTATCTAACCATCTCTTTTTGCCTTCCATCTTTCTCAACATCAGTACAGGTAGTTCTCGACTTATGTCCACAATTGAGCCCAACATTTCCGTGGTTAAGCGAGACATTTGTTAAGTGGGTTTCGCCCCATTTTACGACCTTTCTGGCCGCAGTTGTTAAGCGAATCCCTGCAGTTGTTAAGCTAGTAATACGGTCGTTAAGTGAATCCGGCTTCCCCCGTTGACTTTGCTTGTCAGAAGGGTCGCAAAAGGGGATCCATGTAGCCCTGGGACACTGCGACCGTCATAAATATGAGTCAGTTGCCAAGCGTCTGAATTTTGATCGCTGCCGTTTGGATGCTGCAACGGTCCTAAGTGTGAGAAACGGTTTTAAGTCCCTTTTTTTTCAGTGCCGTTGTCACTTTGAACGGTCACTAAATCGAGGACTACCTGTTATCTTCTCCAGCAAGTCCTCCCTTCTCACCTGGGGGCTAAAGGATCTGAATTTGTAATCACAGAAATTCATTTATCCTTTGAGGGTTGTCATAACAGCACCTACTTGCTTTCCACCCTGCGGCTACTCCCCCCGGCCTAAATATTTTGCAAAATACTCTTTCCAAGTCCTCGCAAAAATAACAACAACAAAAGAAAAACACACCAAAGGAACTAGACAATTTAAGGAGACACTCGAGCAATCTTCCGTCCTCCAAATGCATCTCCGCCGTTCGTGAGGAACAAGGGAAATGGGCCCAAACGCCAGCCACGCATCTCCCGAGTGAAAAGGGAACAGTGTGACCTAGCAAGTTGATAATGGATGCCTAGGTCCTCCCCAAACCCTTCTCCTCTCCCATAGCTCTTTGCAAGGGCGCAAAGTCCTCTGTAATGGATCTGAAGTGGAAAGGTAGACTGGCTAAGTGGTGGCAGCCTACGTAGCTTCACGGGGGGACTGGGTGGGCAGGGGGGCGAGAGGATGGGGCTACCAAAAGCATCAGGGAGAGGCTACAGCCCCCCCCCCCAGGCTACAAAGCAGCACGATGGAGCTGCCTCTTGAATGAAGAGAAGGACAAGGGGAGACATGGCAGCAGTCTTCTAGTATCTCAGGGGCTGCCCCAAAGAAGAGGGAGTCAAGCTATTTTCCAAAGCGCCCGAAGGCAGGACAAGAAGCAACAGGTGGAAGCTAATCAAGGAGAGAAGCAACCTAGAACTAAGGAGAAACTTCCCGACAATGAGAACAATTAACCAGTGGAACAACCTGCCTCCAGAAGCGGTGAATGCTCCAACACTGGAAGTTTTTAAGAAGAGACTGGACGGCCATTTGTCAGAAATGGTATAGGGTTTCCTGCCTGAGCAGGGGGTTGGACTAGATGACTTCCAAGGTCCCTTCTAGCTTCCTTCTCTGGGGGGGGGCTGACTTCCCACACTGAAAAGGGCCCATTGTCCTATTCCGAGTCTCCCTCGAGAGGGAAGGGGGCAAAAAACATTGCTGGAATCAGAGCAACGTTCAGATACGATGCCTCCGTGATGTCACCAGGATCAGAGCCGGCTGGAGAGCCTTTAGATTTTATCCAAGGAGCCTCCCAGCCTCCTCCAAAGGAGCGGTCTGGTTTTTCAAAGCAGCAGGCTGAGCTGAGCAAATCCCCGTGATATGTGTGTGTGTGTGTGTGAGAGAGAGAGAGAGAGAGAGAGAGAGACAGAGACAGAGACAGAGAGACAGAATGAATTTCTCCTACCCCCTCTTTGCACCCACCCAGCAGGCATCTTCCTCTGTCTTCCCCCTCCAGGTGTGCAGGCTGGCATTAATTCCTTGCTTTTATAAAATAAATATTGATACCGGCATCTGCGTGCCATGAATGGCAGTGTTTTGGCATGAGTAATGGGTCCTAATGGGGTTTTATTTTTAAACCAAGGAAACTGACAAAGATCATTAGAACCTTAATAGAAACTCCGTCATTAGCATAAGTATGGGAGATTAAAGGCAGAGTTCTCTCCATTTTCCTCCCCCAAGCCTTCCTTCCTCTTTAGACGAAGCACTCAGGGAGAGGGGGTAAAACCCGGCAAGGCAACCGGGTGGAATTCTGGGAATTTCTGATATTCGGGCCTGGGGATGAGGATTGACTCAGATCCTGCAAGGTTCAGGAGCTGAAGCTGGGAGGGGCCTGTGACAAGGGAGCCCCCACCCCACCCATTCTTTTCATCTCTAGCATTGCAACAGGAATGGCACCGGGGGATCTCTCAGGAGCTGCCAGAGGAAGGGAGGTTGAGCCAGCCCTGGTTCAGAGGCAGCAAATCTTTACATCATGTTTCTCAGTTGCAACAACTTTAAGATGTGGGGACTTCAACTCCCAGAATCCCCCAGTCAGCGTGCTTTAAGAGGGGTGGGCTTCAACTCCCAGAACCCCTCAGTCAGCCTGCTTTAAGAGGGGTGGGCTTCAACTCCCAGAATCCCCTAGCCAGCCTGCTTTAAGAGGGGTAAATTCCCAGAATCCCCCAGCCAGCCTGCTTTAAGAAAGGTCGACCTCAACTCCCAGAATCCCCCAGCCAGCCTGCTTTAAGAGGGGTGGACTTCAACTCCCAGAATCCCTCAGCCAGCTTAAGAGGGATAAATTCTCAGAATCCCCTAGCCAGCATGCTTTAAGATGGGTAAACTTCAATTCTCAGAATTCCCCAGCCTCGGAGTCCTAGTGGACAATCACTTAAACAGGAGCCAGCTGTGTGCTGCAGCTGCCAGAAAAGCCAACACAGTGCTGGGCTGCAGTAACAGAGGGATAGAATCAAGATCACGTGAAGTATTAATACCACTTTACAAGGCCTTGGTAAGGCCACACTTGGAGTACGGCATCCAGTTTTGATCACCACGATGTAAAAAAGATGTTGAGACTCGTCTAGAAAGAGTACAGAGAAGAGCAACAAAGATGATTAGGGGACTGGAGGCTAAAACATATAAGGAACAGTTGCTGGAATTGGGTATGTCTAGTTTAACGAAGAGAAGGACGAGGGGGGGCATGATAGCAGTCTTCCAGTATCTCAGGGGCTGCCCCAAAGAAGAGGGAATCAAGGTATTCTCCAAAGCGCCTGAAGGCAGGGCAAGAAGCAATGGATGGAAACTGAGCAAGGAAAGAAGCAACCTAGAACTAAGGAGAAACTTCCTGACAGTTAGAACAATTAACCAGTGGAATAACCTGCCTCCAGAAGCAGTGAATGCTCCAACACTGGAGGTTTTAAAGAAGAAACTGGACAGCCATTTGTCCGAAATGGTATAGGGTTACCTGCCTGAGCAGGGGGTTGGACTGGATGACCTCCAAGGTCCCTTCCAACTTTATTATCATGATCATCATCATCATGATCATCATCATGATCATCATCATCAGGGAGCCCCTGTTCTTTTCATCACTAGCATTGCAACAGGAATGGACTTCAACTCCCAGAATTGCCCAACAGCATGCTTTGGACTTCAACTCCCAGAATGCTTGAGTCAGCATGCTTTAAAGATGGAATTCTGGGAGTTGAAAACTTCTATACCTCTTAAGGTTGCTGAGTTTGAGAAACACTGTTCTCATCACCAGCTTTGGGGGGGGGGGAAGCTGAGGAGGAGAACACTTTTCACTGAGATGCCAATTTCAATTTTTTTAAGACCACAAATAGCCCAGGAGAAAAATGTAAGCAGTCATTAAAACTGTGGCTCATCTTGGAAGCTATTTATTTATCAAATTTACATAGCCACCCATTTGACCAAAAGCGATTCTATTACAGCTTGGTTTGGGAACACGTGAGTTGGCCAATCATATTTTTTCCCCATAAAAATAGCTCTATTTCCCTTTTAAAAAAAAATGGATGCTTGAACAAAGCATTCTGCATACAGTACTGTAATTCTTTTTTTAAAAAAAAACCAAAGACAGTAATCAAACTGTACAGCCATTGTTAACCAAGAGAAAAGAACAGCGCTAGATGCCAGCTGGTTGAATAACACTGAAAATTGGTTTGCGTGTCCCCCCCCACCCCCAATAACGAAGGCGGAGGGGTTTGAGTGGCAGATCTAGATCGTGTTTTGCATTCAGGGGTTGCCAAAAAAAAAAAGAAAGGAGACGAAGAGGTGCCAATTAGCAGCACACAACTTGTTAGCCAATTAATAGGCTTCTTTCCAGTTGCCAGAAAAATGGCAAAATATTTCACCGCTGACCACAGTCCACATGTTTCACACATTTGAGAGCCCACTTTTAAAAAAAAGAAAAGGAAATAATCCTGGGTTTATTCTCCCAAGATGCCATCTGTAGCTTGGCAGAACTGAAAACAATTAAAAAGGAAGGTTGGGCTTGCCGAGAAAAACCTCTTCCAGACGGAAATGCTCTTTTTTTGTGCCGAATCTTCAGCAGTGGCAGACAAAAGAGCTTCGTCTCTAGGCAAAATGAGAACATGCTGGCTGGGGATGCTGGGAACTGAAGTCCCAACACGTTTGTCTGGTAGGGCAGGGGTCCTCAACCTTGGCCACTTTAAGACTTGTGGACTTCAACTCCCAGAATTCCTCAGCCAGCTGGGGAATTCTGGGAGTTGAAGTCCACACTTCTTAAAGTTACCATGATTGGGAACTCCTGGTATAGACACTTGGCTGGGGAATTCTGGGAGGGAGGCAGGGGCACAGAGCCCCAGATAGACAGCCCCATGTAGGCCAGAAGGAAGAAAGGAAGGAAGAAGGAAGGAAGGAAGGAAGGAAGGAAGGAAAAAGAAAGAAAGAAAGAAAGAAAGAAAGAAAGAAAGAAAGAAAGAAAGAAAGAAAGAAAGAAAGAAAGAAAGAAGAGACAGGGAAGAAAGGAAGCAGGGAGGGAGGGAATGAAGGAAGAAAGAAAGAAAGAAAGAAAGAAAGAAAGAAAGAAAGAAAGAAAGAAAAGAGAAGGAAAGGAAGGAAAGAGGGAGGGAGGGAGGGAAGGAAGAAAGAAGAGACGGGGAAGGAAGGAAAGGAAGGAAGGAGGGAGGGAGGGAAGGAAGGAAGGTAAAAGAGACGGGGAAGGAAGGAAAGGAAGGAAGGAAAAAGGAAAGGAAAGAAGGAAGGAAGGAAGGTAAAAGAAAGAAAGAAAGAAAGAAAGACAGAAAGAAAGAAAGAAAGAAAGAAAGAAAGAAAGAAAGAAAGAAAGAAAGAAAGAAAGAAAGAAAGAAAGAAAGAAAGAAAGAAAGAATTCTGGGAGTTGAAGTCCACAAGTCTTAAAGTGGCCAAGGTTGAGGACCCCTGTGGTAGGGAACGGTAACTGCAGAATGTGGAGTTTACGGGATTTTTTTTTTTTACCTGGTGCATTTGTTCCTCCAAAGAGGGCGCTAGGAAAGCAATTTTATGGTCTGCTTCTTTCAGCCCTCCATCAAAATTCAAGGTTGTCCCAGAAAATGTGCTTAACGGCCATTTTTTTTAAAAAAACAGAACCAGACACATCCAAGCGAAGATTCACTCTTCGTGCTGGGCTGTAATGTGATCTATCCAATTGTCCGGGTTTCACTCAGCATCGCTGGTTAGTTTGGCTGCAGCGGCTGGTTAAACCAGGGTTTGTGGCTTTGCGTGGTGCAGCAGCTTTTGACCACACAAACCACGGCTTTTCAGTGCAAGGAAGGCAATCTCTCTCTCTTCAGACACACACACACATACACACACAGCCACTCATGCATAAACACACCCACTCACACCCACAATATACAGGCCGTCCTCGGCTTAACGGCCCCAATCGGCCCCAACGTTTCTGCTGCTGAGTGAAACCTTCGTTAAGGGGAATGTTTGCCCCGTTTTACGACCTTTCTTGCCACAGCTGACAAGGGAATCAGTGCAGTGGTGAAGTTAGCAAAACGGTCCTTAAGCGGATCAGGCTTCCCCATTGGCTTTGCCCGTCAGAAGGTCACAAAAGGGGATCACGTGATTTTAGGACGCAGCAACCGTCATAAGTACAAGTCAGTTGCCAAGCCTCTGAATTTGGATCACGGGACCACCAGGAAGGCTCCAACGGTCGTTAAGGGTGAAAAACGGTCGTAGGTTACATTTTTCAGCGACGTACCTTTGGTCACTAAATGAACTGTTTTAAGCCGAGGACTTACCGGTACTCACACAGGGACAGACCCCGTTCTCCATGCTCTCTAACCTCCTTCAGAAAAGATTCCTGCAATGTGGAAGCCATGAGGGCCATCTAAATCTGGGGTGGGGAGTCCCGGCCCTTTTAGGCCTGCTGGCTCAGGCATTCTGGGAGTTGAAGTCCACAAGTCGTAAAAGCGCCACCGTTCCCCAATCCCGATCCAAAAGGCAGTCTTTCTTGTCTGTGTGTGCTTTCTCAGCTCTTGGCGGAAGATGTCCCTCCAGTTTTCTTGGCCAGGCTTCAGAAAAGGTTTCCCATTTGAGAGCAAGCAACACAATTTCATTTTTAATGTGTGCCAGTATGCCCACAGTAAAGAAATGACAATAAAAGTTATCTATCTGTCTATCTGTCTGTCTGTCTGTCTATATCAGTGACGGCGAACCTTTTTAGAGACCAAGTGCCCAAACTGCAACCCAACACCCACTTATTTATCGCAAAGTGCCAGGGCTGCACCAGCATTGTGGTGCCCTCAAGGGGGGGGGTGGCCCACTAGGTGGGTGTGGCTGCGGTGATCACAGCAGACTGAGTGGCATGGCTGGGGTGGGCATGGCCACCTTGATGTTGCTCGTGGGGGGATGCCTGTGGGGGCTGGGCAGGATTAGGGGAGATCCAGGGGGTCTCTGGTGGGTGGGGCAGTGGGCAGGAGGCTCGTCCTGCGGGGTGAGGCAGGGGGAAGGGCGGGGGTGCCGTTGCTGCGGGGCAAGGCGAGACAGGGATGGCTGCTGCCTGACACCATCAGCCACCGTACAAGAGGCCAGCGAGCGCATGGGGGCATGCTCTACCATCTCTACTCAAGCTCGCTAGCCAGCTGCTTCACCTCCTTTGTGCTCCGGGCGCCAGCGGTGGCCTAATGGACCTGCACGAGCTGGCAGCGGCAGGTGTGCCCACAGACAGGGCTCTGAGTGCCACCTCTGGCACGCGTGCCATAGGTTCGCCATCACTGGTCTATATCTACCTCTAACCTCTCTTTATCTGTCTATTCATCTATCCATCTATCCGTCTGTCCGTCCGTCCGTCCATCCCTAATCTGTATGTCTAGTTTAACGAAGAGAAGGACAAGGGGGGGGGACATGATAGCAGGGTTCCAATATCTCAGGGGCTGCCATAAAGAAGAGGGAATCAAGCTATTTTCCAAAGCGCCTGAAGGCAGGACAAGAAGCAACGGGTAGAAACTAATCAAGGAGAGAAGCAACCTAGAACTAAGGAGAAACTTCCTGACAGTTAGAACAATTAACCAGTGGAACAACCTGCCTCCAGAAGCAGTAAATGCTCCAACACTGGAAGTTTTTAAGAAGAGCCATTTGTCCGGAATGGTATAGGGTTACCTGCCTGAGCAGGGGGTTGGACTAGATGACCTCCAAGGTTCCTTCCAACTTTATTATTATTATTATTATTAAGAAGCAACGGATGGAAACTAATCAAGGAGAGAAGCAACCTAGAACTAAGGAGAAACTTCCTGATAGTGAGAACAATTAACCAGTGGAACTACTTGCTTCCAGAAGCGGTGAATGCTCCAACACTGGAAGTTTTTAAGAAGAGACTGGACAGCCATTTGTCCAAAATGGTATAGGGTTTCCTGCCTGAGCAGGGGGTTGGACTAGATGACCTCCAAGGTCCCTTCCAACTTTACTATTATTATTGTTGTTGTTGTTGTTGTTGTTATCTCTCTTTATCTGTCTGTTTACCATCCCTAATCTCTCTTTAGGCCTACCTGCCTACCTATCTATCCATCCATCCTTGTCCTCCTCATTCAAGACAGCATCATCCCACCCAGAGAGATGCCAATCAAGCTGCCCCATCCACCTCACTTGGCGTTTGCCACCAGGCCTGTGAGAATTTTTTACAGGCTTTGGGGCTTTCCGCCGAAGCAGCCGGTTCATTCGAAGCGGAGTTGGGTCAGATCCAGAGAGAGACAGAAGTCCGAATTGGCTTAATTTCTCCAACTGATTGGAACGCCGGTCCTGATTCGCACACTCTCCTCGATGCCACACGTGGCCCGCCACCACCGCGCGGCTGCCAAATCATCGTTTTTAGTGTGACAGAAGGGAGCCGTCATTAAACACAAGTGGAAAATGGGATTAATTGCACTTAATTAAATGGGATTGTTAATTAAGCTGAGGGGGCAGTTAAAACACACTTCAGCTCTTTAGTTTGGGGCCCGATCTATACCTGGTATCGGCTTCGCCCACTCTGAGGGGGTGTCAGAGACAGATTTGGGAGTCAAACATGGCCCACTCATGTCCACTCCTGACCATGACACAGGAAGTCCTTTTCCTTTCCCCTTGGCCCTAGTGCAGGGATAGGCCACCTTGGCTCTTTTATGACTGGTGGACTTCAACTCCCAGAATTCCTGAGCCAGCATGGGGGAAACTATGGCCCCCTCATGACTTGTGGACTTCAACTCCCAGAATTCCTGAGCCAGCATGGGGGAAACTATGGCCCTCTCATGACTCGTGGACTTCAACTCCCAGAATTCCTGAGCCAGCATGGGGGAACTATGGCCCCCTCATGACTCGTGGACTTCAACTCCCAGAATTCCTGAGCCAGCCATGCTAAGGGGAAAGGGAGAGGTTTCCAAGCTGCCAGGCTGACTCAGGAATTCTGGGAGTTGAAGTCCACGAGTCATGAGAGGGCCATAGTGTCCCCCACGCTGGCTCAGGAATTCTGGGAGTTGAAGTCCACCAGTCATCAAAGAGCCAAGGTTTGCCTACCCCTTGGGAGATTGGGTTCGGTTCTGATCACCCCACATCCAGAAAGGCTAGGGTTCGGGCAGAGGGTTCGGGGGACACCAGTGACAATGACACCGGGATACGAAGACGTGGGAGTCTTTAGGCTGGAGGAGAGGAGATGTGACGGCCATCCACAATGGGAGCCAACTGGGAAGATGATCAAGGACTACCTTCCATGGCGACAGAAGATCAGAAGGGAAGACCAGAGGTAAGGCACAGAAGTCACAGTTGCCTAGATTTTGTCAAAACATCAGGCCAAACTCAGATCAATATAAATATAAAGCCTAAGTAAGACCACACCTGGAATCCTGCATCCAGTTTTGGTCACCACATTACAAAAAAGACAGCCATTTGTCCGAAATGGTGTAGGGTTTCCTGTCTGAGCAGGGGGTTGGACTAGATGACCTCCAAAGACCCTTCCAACTTTTTATTATTATTATTATTATTATTATTATTATTATTATTATTATTATTATTGAGGATCATCACACAGTCAGCCAGATGTTCAGACTGGATTTGGCATTTTGTCTACCTATCGAGTCCTTACCCAGGACCTGGGATAGGCAGATGTGGATGTTTGATGGTATTACAGATATCGTCGCAGGATGGAAGCAGTTCCTAGTAAGGCCGCCTTTTGCAATTGACTAATAGCGAATTTGTCAATGCCAATGGTGTTCAAGTGGTGCTCCAGTTTTTTTGGGATTGCACCCAAGGAGCCTATGACTATTGGTACTACCCTTGCTTGCTTTTGCCACAGTCTTTCTATTATTATTATTATTATTATTATTATTATTATTATTATTATTATTATTATTATTTCAGACGATTCTAATGCCTCCAAAACCCCAACACACCAAAGGCAGAAGCCTGCTCCCATGACCTGCTTCTCCCTCCCTTCCGGTCCCGAGTTCAAATCTTCCCTCGACAGAAAATCGTCAGCTGCCTTGGGCCAGGTGCTAAGTCTCACCTTGGCCACCTCACAGGGTTATCGTTAGAGTGAAACGAGGTGAAGGCCCAGCAAGTATGGTTGGGAAGCAATCAAAATCCCCTTTATTGGACGGTCTTCAAAAAGGTGAAACCCTCTAATGTTAGTTAGATTATGATTGTTTATTTGTAACCCTGTAATCAGCTCTGGGAAGGTGGGGAGGGGGGAGGGATTTGGGATATATATTGTATAAAATCTTTAAAATTTTTAATAAAAAAAAAGGTGAAACCCTCAATGATGCAAAGGGGGAAAAGAGTCAACTTACTAAGAACCAATTGGGAAAGGACAGTCGGGCGCGTAAATAGATCTGAAATAGATGCATTAAAGGAATTGCAGTTTTAAATTTGATTACTTTTCAGAATCTGAGGGAAAAGTAGCAAATCTGTATTTTTATTTTTATTTTTTTACTTCAGGGCCTACCCTGATATGTAATGGTGACTTTCCCAATGTTTATCACCCGGATGTTTTATTTTATTATAATCATTTCATTTCATTGGGGTTCCGCTTTACACAGCTTTGCAACATATGCTGCTTAGAGGCTGTTTTACCAATAAGACAGGCTATAAAAGTATGAGATTAATAAAAAAACAACAACCCAGAAATCAAAATTTTTGCTTCCAACCTATTCGTCTCTCCAGATCTGCTGCTTGGCTGTTTCAGGTCTGCAATTCCGAGTATGGAAAGAGGAGACAGTTAAGTCCAATTAATAGGTATATTCCTGAACGAAGCAGAACCCAGCTGAAGGACTGGAAAACTTTTGAAGCTGCCTACAGCACACGGCCCTTGATGGTCTAAAAAAGCTAATACAATCCTGGGTTGTATAAACAGAGGCACAGAATCAAAATCAGGTGAAGTATTAATACCGCTTTATAAAGCCTTAGTAAGGCCGCACCTGGAATCCTCCATCCAGTTTTGGTCACCAAATTACAAAAAAGATGTTGAGACTCTGGAAAAAGTGCAGAGAAGAGCAAGAAAGATGATGAAAGGCCTGGAGCGTAAAACATACGAAGAACAATTGCAGGAAATAGGTTTGGCTAGTCTAGAGAAAAGAAGGACTAGGGGGGACATGATAGCATGTTCCAATAATTGAGGGGCTGCCACAAAGAAGAGGGGGGGGGGTCAAACTTATTTTCCAAGGCGCCTGAAGGCAGGACAAGAAACAATGGATGAAAACTAATCAAGGAGAGAAGCAACCTGGAATTACGAAGGAATTCCTTGACAGCGAGAACAATTAACAGCTTGCCTCCAGAAATTGTGGGTCCTCCATCACTGCAGGCTTTTAAGAAGAGACTGGACAGCCACTTGTCTGGAATGGGATAGGGCAGTGGTTCTCCGCCTGTGGGTCGGGACCCCATTTGGGGTCGAACGACCATTTCACGGGGGTCGCCAAACAACGCAGTCCGCCATTTCCCCCCCCCCTTTTCCTTAGCTGTGCTACTCCCTTTTATTCTATTGGCTTTTGAAAGCCAATAGAATAGACTCCCTTGAATAGAGTCTAATTCTATTGGCTTTCAAAAGCCAATAGGAATTGTCCAGGCTGTCTCTGCCTTGTTGAGCCCGCCAAAAGTCCCATTCTGCAAACGGGGCTGCACCAGTTGAGTAGTCCTCAACTTACGACCGGTGGAGTAGTCCTCGACTTACGACCGGTTGGGGGGTCGCGGCATTAAAAAGGTTGAGAACCACTGGGATAGGGTCTCCTGCTTGAGCAAGGGGCTGGATTAGATGACCTCTGAGGTCCCGTGCCAGCTCTATTCTGATTGAAATTGATTGATCTGTACAGGGCATCGTCCTCGCTGTTCTTACAAAGACCACAATCTTTATAATTGATATCCAGCTTTTCTGTTCAAAGAGCAGAATTAAAAGCAACTGGCAAATGAAATCCGTTAAACGTTACAATTTAAACTCCCAGGGCCTGCCACAGCATCACTGGGTCAAGAGAGCAGGGAGGAATCTGCTAGGGAAATCTGGAACCGCTGCCTGACTAGGAGAGGCTTCCGGGCCTGGCCTTGAGGATCAACAGGGAGCTCTCTCCTGACGGCTACATCTGTTTTTTGTGACCCAGGGAAGGAGGGAGGGAGAGAAAGGAGAAAGAGAGAGAAAAAGAAAGGAAGAGAGAGGGGGGGGGAGAAAAAGAAAGAGAAAAACAGAAAGAGAAAGAGAGAAAGAAAAAGAAAGAGAAAAACAAAGAAAAAGAGAAAGACAAAGAAAAAGAGGAGAGAAAGAAAGAAAGAGAAAAAAAGAAAGAAAAAGAGAAAGAGAGAGAGAAAGAAAGAGACACAGAGAGAGACAGAGAAAGAGAAAGAGAGTGAGAAAGAGAAAGAGAAAGAAAAAAAAAAGAGAGAGAGAGAGAGAGAGAAAGAAAGAGAGAGAGAGAGAGAAAGAGAAAGATGGATGTTGCAAACTATTCCACCAGAAGTGCTTTTTTCCAAAGAAAAAATCAACCCCAAACAGATGCTGGTTACAAAAAAGCTCCATTATTGTATTAACAACCAAACTCCACCTGGCCAGAAGTGATATTTCCTGTAGTGATTGAGTGGAGGCCTTCTGTACATGCTCAGCGGCCCTCTCTTGGCTGAGTTTCTACAACGCAGTTAACTAAATCAGTGAAAGTCTTCACATCTGAATCTAAGAACTGGGTATGGGGAGACCCAGATTCGAATCTTCCCTCAGCCACACAAACTTCCTGGGAGATTTTGGATCAGTTGCTCTCTCTTAGCGTAACGTTCCTCACAGGGCTGTTGTTCTAGCCTTGCCTTCTACCCTTTTGTGGTCTCCATGTCCCCTCCCTCCCTTCTCAGGCGCCACACACTCTCTCTCTCTGTCAAGATGGGCAGTGTTTAATATTTATTTGTTATGTATATGTAGGGGTATGGGTCTATACATATGTTGTACATAGTATGTTTAGGTGTGTGTCATGTATGTGTTTCACTTTGAGAGCGGGCAACTAAATTTGCCTTCATTCCCGAAAAGCTTCATTTTTCGCACTTCCACCTGGCCGGAAGTGATCTTTCCTCTTTCCCCGACTAAGAAAAGCTTTCTGGACATGCTCAGAGGGCCCTTTCTCCCTCTGTGCCCCTCCAACACAGCTGACGGCGGAGGGCAGAAGCCGAACTGACTCCTGGCAGAGAGATGGCTAAACCTCGTCACCTTTGCTCCGTGATTTTACGATCGACCGCATTAGTCCCTCTGTCGGCTACTCCTTCTGCCCCGGAGATGCCAGGAGCAAATTCTATTTTTTGACACTTTCAAAAGGCAACGCTCAGCTTAACTGGGTCAATGAGAGGGCTAATGGATTGTGAGAACCCTTAAAAGAGGTCAAATGACTCAGCCAATTAACCTCTGGGGGGGGGGTGAGGCGGAGCCCAAAGCAAACCCAGCCAGGCAAAGGAAAACTACACACCCCCCCTCAGTTGCATGGGAGGAACCCCTAAAGCTAATCAACTGCCCTGGACTGTTTGACTTCTCGGTCCTCCAAGAAAAAGAGTTGGAGAGAAAGAGAAGCTAGAAAAGCAAGCCCATTGACAGGACACTAGAACGTGCCTCCCAAATGCCGATTGGCTTCAATTGCCTCCCTTTGCCTGCGGGCCAATGACAAGGGGCTACGGAAGCCTTGGCAGATCTTCTGGATCTCCCAAACTGTTATTTGTTTTTAACCCAGTAATCGTGACTGTATACAAAGGGCCAGTTTGGTCCAATAATGAAGGCACCAGGATAGAAACTGGGAGACAGAGAGTTCTAGTGTCACCTTAGGCACTGAAAGCTGGCTGAGCAACTTTGGGCCAATCACCAGGAGACAGAGAGTTCTAGTCCCGCCTTAGGCATGAAAGGCAGCTGGGAGACTTTGGGCCAATCACCAGGAGACAGAGAGTTCTAGTCCCGCCTTAGGCATGAAAGACAGCTGGGAGACTTTGGGCCAATCACCAGGAGACAGAGAGTTCTAGTCCCGCCTTAGGCATGAAAGCCAGCTGGGAGACTTTGGGCCAATCACCAGGAGACAGAGAGTTCTAGTCCCGCCTTAGGCATGAAAGCCAGCTGGGTGACTTTGGGCCAATCACCAGGAAACAAAGAGTTCTAGTCCCGCCTTAGGTATGAAAGGCAGCTGGGTGACTTTGGGCCAATCACCAGGAGACAGAGAGTTCTAGTCCCGCCTTAGGCATGAAAGACAGGGGGGTGATCTTGGTTCCAATCACCAGGAGACAGAGTTCTAGTCCTGCTATGGGCACAAGGCCAGTTGGGTGGCCTCTCTCTCAACCCACACTGTCAAAATCAGCTCACAAGCTTAGTCGCTCAACGCTTTATGTAACCAATGGTTGATTTTCTTTAAAAAGTGGACTCTGCCCTTGCAAGGAAGCGTTAAGTAGAAAAAAATGTGTGACAACTTAGCTGTCTGGAAGACAAAGCTGGAGCTCCCTGGAGGAGCCCAGCTGTCCACCCACACAGCCTTTCTTCCACGCTCAGCTGCAGCCTTGAACCCGGAGCCTGGTTCAAAATGGGTGCGACCCGGAGGAAGGCCAGGGCTGCGTGTCGAAGAGCCCGACCTGCGCAGCCCAGGAAGAACCGTGGGGTGGGTTTGCCAAAGATCAATCAATCAGAATAGGGCTGGAAGGGACTTTGGAGGTCTTCTAGTCCAACCCCCTGCTGAAGCAGGAGATGGGTGGTTATCCAGTCTTTTCTTGAAAGACTCCAGTGATGTGCACCCATAACGTCTGGAGAAAAGCTGTTCTACTGGTTGATTGTTCTCACTGTGAGGAAATTTCTCCTCAGTTCTAGGTTGCTTCTCTCCTTGATCAGTTTCCATCCATTGCTTCTTGTCCTGCCTTCAGGGGCTTTGGAGAATAGCTTGACTCCCTCTTCTTTGGGGCAGCCCCTCAAATACTGGAAGACCGCTATCATGTCCCCGCTAGTCCTTCTTTTCTCTAGACTGGCCAAACCCAAGTCCCGCAGCCGTTCTTTGTATGTTTTAGTCTCCAGGCCTTTAATCACCTAAGTTGCTCTTCTCTGCACTTTTTCCAAAGTCACAACATCTTTTTTGTAATGTGCCTGAGGCGTCTGCAGGGAAGGGAGTGTCGCACCACAATCTTCCGCTCCTTTCACACATGCACCGTGGTGGAACATGCAATGCCACAGCGCAGGGCAATTGCACCACAACCTTCCGCTCCTTTCACACATGCACCGTGGTGGAGCATGCAATGCCACAGTGCAGGGCAATTGCACTACAACCTTCCGCTCCTTTCACACATGCACCGTGGTGGAGCATGCAATGCCACAGCGCAGGGCAATTGCACCACAACCTTCCGCTCCTTTCACACACGCACCGTGGTGGAGCATGCAATGCCACAGCGCAGGGCAATTGCACCACAACCTTCCGCTCCTTTCACACATGCACCAAGGGGTGGAGCATGCAATGCCACAACGCAGGGCGATTGCCACCCTTGTGACCGCAACGTCAGATTCTGGAAAGCTCTTGGGTCGACCCGCCTGATCTAAGCTGAGTGATCCTCACCGGGGCGGCGCTGGAGGCATTTGGGAGAAATGGTCTTATACTCCTCTGATTCACGTCTCAGATTGGGATGAGCAGACCCCCAAACCTGACGCAAGGAGGCCACTGCCACAGACAGGCCACGGGGACCAGAAGCCTGCGCATCCAAGTGCCGAAGCAGCAGAATTGTAAGGGCTGCAGGCACAATGCGACAAGCTGGGCCCGCTCAGCGTCTCCAGACTTCAGCCGTGGCTGCTGGTCCAGATGGTTATGTGTGCTGCCACTTGGCTAATTCCCCCAATGCGCTGTGGGGTTTGAATGGGGGGGGAGACCCAGTTTTTCTCTTAGCCTCTTAGGACGTCCCCTGCAAGCCTCTGTGTCTCTTAAACTGGGGTTAAGCCTCTCCACAGCCTTGACTTCCACCCTTAGCCAATTTTGCAGCTGTAATTACTTTGCACGGTGTTGTTGTGTGGCTGTGTTTTTAACCCTTTTGCCGCAGGAGGGAAGGCAAGCAGCTCAAGAGTCTTCCAGACCCAGTTAAAAAAAAGGCCCAATCCAGCCCAATTCCTATCAGAGACGCCGTCATGGGGCACAGAACAGGAGAACATCGGAAACCCGGGTTAGATTAAGGTGCGTCTGAACCCATCCTGCTCGGGTTATCGGCGCTCTCCTTTTACAGCCAACGTTGGCAACACATCAAAACCTCGCTGCTTCTTGGAGAGAGCGTCCCTTTGGTTTTTTTTCCTCCCTTCCGCCTTCCGAGGGGCTAGAAACTTGGCCTCTCGGGTTTTTTTGAGCACCGTCAGCTGAAATCAGAGCACCTCGGCAGAGAGAAGAAAGGAAGGGAGCCAGCATCTTGGCAGGCAGACATTGGGGCCCCACTTGCCAACGCTGACCCCCTTGGAAGGGGGACCCCCCCTTCCTTTTCTCTGCCCCACAGCTTCTGCTACTGTATCCTGCAGGCAACCGCTTCCCCCCCCCCCCAAGAAAGAGGAGGAGAGATGGAGAGAAGGAAATGGGGAGGGGGAGGCTGTGTGCACGGCAGGCCTTAATGAGCCCCTCAGCTACCATCTCTGCAGTGCTCCTGAATTTCGGCTGTTTCCACGGCAACACAGGCCTGAAGCCCTCCCTCCTTCCTAAACTGCTAGCATATGGGGGGGGGGAGATTAACGCCTTCAGCTCCAGGCACAGGGGTTAGGGAGGAAGGGGGGGTCTGGCCCTGCACAGAATGCCCAAAGGGAGGGGTCTCTTGACAGCCTGTGCCCCCCCCCCCCAATTTCTGGACCATGGTGGGGGGACGCTGGCTTCTCCCTTCCCCATTTCTGCTCCTCCTTCACCCTCCTGACGCTGGCTGAAATATTCCCCAATCGTTGTTGTTGTTGTTGTTGTTGTTTTAAGCTACAAATCATACCCCAAGAGTGTAAACATGGGTGAGGATCTGGACAGTTCTGGAATCTACTTTCCTGGGAGCTGCTGGAATCAGGCACATCCTCAAAGTGGGGGGGGGGGGAAATGAATGAAATAAGTGAAACGCTAAAGGCGCGTTTCTCTGGAATGAAAAAGCCAAAAGGGGGAGACAGGCCCATCCAAGGTTTTGGGAAAAAAAAAAGAAACCGGGGAGAGGAGCTCAAAAGCTCCTCCATTTGACTCCCAGCTGACATCCTCCTGTTTTCCATCAGGCACCTGGCCAGAGACGAAAGACAAGAGTGCCCCTGAGCGCGTCAGGAGGGCATTTCCTCAACACACACCTCGTAAAGGCATCTGAGGCCGGAAAGAAAGGCAAGATGGCCACTGGGCATCCTCCACCCCACCTCCAGCTTGAGGCTACATAATCAGGGATACCCAGGGTGGGATGGGGCGACAGTGTTCCAATTATTGGAGGGGCCGCCACGAAGAAGAAGGGGGGGGGGGTGTTGTCAACTTGTTTTCCAAAGCACCAGAAGAGGGCAGGGCAAGAAGCAAGGGATGGAAACTAACCAAGGAGAGAAGCAACCTGGAACGAAGGAGATATTTCTCCGACAGTGAGGACAATTAAACCCGTGGAACAGCCCGCCTCCAGAAATCGCGGGCGTTCCATCCCTGGAGGTTTTTAAGAAGAGGCTGGACCGTCACCTGTCTGAGATGGTGTAGGTTCTCCTGCTTGAACAGGGGGCTGGACTAGATGACCTCCAGGGTCCCTTCCAACTGGGTTATTTCGCAACCCCTCGCCCCGGACTTGAGGCTGGAGAACACGCAGCGCCCCCAAAGACGGGCGCCGCACGGAATGCAATCCGTCTGTGCAAGTCCTGCAGAGAGGCGTTTTCGAAGAAGGAAAAAAAAACCTGCTGCCGGGGGGTGGTGGTGGTGGTTTTCCCCGACAGACACGCTCCCTGTGGATGGATCACAAACAAACCATGCACGAGTGCGCTCTTCCTGGCTCTGCAGGTATGCCTTCCCCAGAGAGGAAGGGAGAGAGAAAAAGGTGGTGGAGGAGGAGGGCTTTTCACAGCAAACGGGCCTCTTCACAACAAACCATATTTCCACTTCACAGGACAGGAGGCAGGTCTCCCATAAAAATTTTCCATGGTTGATTCCGAGCCTTTTCAAAAAGCTGGCTCTCTTCCAAAGATTTACACAGCTGCCTTGAACCCCAAGCCGGGATCCGCGTGCACAAGCTTGCCCGGTTGCGGTTCAGGAATGCCAAAAGCACCGCCTCTCCACACAAGACCCTGATTTTTCCTGGACCTGATCCTCTCTCCCTCCAGTTCTTCCCCTTCAAAATTCCTGCCCGCAGGGGGTTGTTCTCCATGCGGAGACGTGTGAAGGGGCAGAAGCCAACCTGAAGGCACTTCCTGCGGTGGGGAGGGAAGGCTTAAAGGTGGTCACCTCCTGGCCAGCATTTCTCAACAACTGTGGCAGTTGTAAGATGGGTGGACTTCAACTCCCAGAATCCCCCAACCATGGCAGTTTTAAGATGGGTGGAGTTCAACCCCCAGAATTCCCCAGCCAGCGTGGAATTCTGTAAATTTTGATCCACCTTTTTCAACATGATTGAGAAACACTGTTCTAAATCAAGGAGGGTTTTTTGAGCAAGGCAATTCCAGGTGTATGGATCTCCCCCCTGGCAAGAAGAAACAGCTACACACACACACACACACACACACACACAAATCACTGTCCATTATGAGCTATTTTCCAAAGTGCCGGAAGGCAGGACAAGAAGCAACGGATGGAAACTAATCAGGGAGAGAAGCAACTTAGAACTAAGGAGAAACTTCCTGACAATGCTCCAACACTGGAAGTTTTTAAGAAGAGCCATTTGTCCGGAATGGTATAGGGTTACCTGCCTGAGCAGGGGGTTGGACTAGATGACCTCCAAGGTCTCTTCCAACTTGATGATGATGATGATGAATACAGAGTGGAAAGAAGAAGCTGGAGAGTTCCCAAGGTGGATGCTAGATGGGACCAACCTGTGGCTGAATCTGGATGTTCTGCTTCCGATGTCACGAAGCCCCCTCCCCCCAGAAGGTCATGGAGAGGATGTGTACCATCCCAGACCATCCTGTGGGCCCCGGTCAAGCAACGCTTGTAGGCTGCGTCCTGGATAGAAGGAAGTGGACTCCCAAGAATCTTTTCTGCCAACCTCACCCCTCGCTGCACCACCTTCCTGTCTGAAGCAGGGAGACTTCTGAGCCAGGCAGTTCCTGGGTTGAGCTGAGCTTGAAAAGCGTTTCCCCCCCCCCCCAGCCATGCCCAATCATTAGAGTTTTAATAAGGCAGCGCATCATTGCCTGCCATGTTCTCGCAGCCTCACATTTGTGCTGGGCCGTGAAGGAAAATCCATGTCGCTCTCCATGCCAACCTAATTGAATTCTCAAGGTCACTAAAAGGAAGCTAGGATATAGAAATAATAATAATAATAATAATAATAATAATAATAATAATAATAATAATATTACCAATAGTCATAGGCTCCTTGAGTGCAATCCCAAAACAACTGGAGCACCACTTGAACACCATTGGCATTGACAAATTTGCTATTAGTCAGTTGCAAAAGGCGGCCTTACTAGGAATTGCTTCCATCCTGCGACGATACCTGTAATAGCATCAAACATCCACATCTGCCTATCCCAAGTCCTGGGTAAGGACTCGATAGGTAGACAAAATGCCAAATCCAGTCTGAACATCTGGCTGACTGTGCGATGATCCTCAATAATAATAATAATAATAATAATAATAGTAGTAGTAGTAGTAATGGCTACAATAGATGGGTTTAAGGTGTTGTGAGCACGGCGCCATTCCACTGGGCCAGAAAACGGGTTCTGTCTGGGGGCATCGCACATTTGGTGAACAAAGCCAGCATTTCCTCTGCACACCTCTTTGAGCTTCATGAATGAATGACCTGTGTGGCTGCATTCACACAATATGATAAACCTCTTGGTTTCAAACTGAATTTTAAGCCTGGTGAGTGCACTCTGGCAGGGCAAGACTTGTCCCGTTCATTAGCTTGCAATTCCAAAGACGTGTTTATTTAGTATTTTATTTATATCCCACCTTTATTATATTTTTTAATACACAATTCAAGGTGCCAAACATATGTAACGCCGCCTTTTTCTCCCATTTTCACCACAACGATCCTGCGAGGTGGCCTGGGCCTAAAGTCACCCAGTGGGTTTTCATGGCTAAGGCGGGACTAGAACTCACCGTCTCCTGGTGATTGGCCCAATGTCACCCAACAGACTTTCATGCCTAAGGTGGGACTAGAACTCACCATCTCCTGGTGATTGGCCCAGAGACACGCAGCCGGTTCCCATGACTAAGGCAGGACTAGAACTCACCGTCTCCTGGTGATTGGCCCAAAGTCACCCAGCAGTTTTTCATGCCTAAGGCAGGACTAGAATTCACCATCTCCCAATTTTTAGCCTGGTGCCTTCACCACTAAACCAAACTGGCTCAGCACATCTAAGCATGACAGTTGAGAATTCAGCAGTAGTATTTACATATAAAAGACTATGTGTCACTAATTTTAATGTTGGGATTGATTAATTGATTGACTGATTGATTTTGTAGCTTGGTGCATTATGTAGAATACAGAATAACAGAGTTGGAAGGGGCCTTGGCGGTCATCTGGTCCAACCCCCTGCTCAGGCAGGAAACCCTAGACCATTTTGGACAAATGGCTGTCCAGTCTCTTCTTAAAAACTTCCAGTGTTGGAGCATTCACCGCTTCTGGAGGCAAGGAGTTCCACTGGTTAATTGTTCTCATTGTCAGGAAATTTCTCCTTAGTTCTGGGTTGCTTCTTGTCCTGCCTTCAGGACAAGACTTGACTCCCTCTTCTTTGGGGCAACCCCTGAGATATTGGAACACTGCTGTAAATCCAAACTGTATGATCTTTTATTAATATGACTTTTACTTAGTTCACCATACTGAATAAGCCAAGAAAAATAAGTTTAGGCAGAAACGAAATAAAGTTTGTTGGCTCAATCCAGCCCAGCTGTGCTTTCATAACTCAGACCTGGGATGCACATGGTGTGATAACCATCCCCAGCCCAAAGTAGAAGCCACAAGGGACAAAGAATATCATACTTTCCAAAGGCTGGAGAGGTGCCTTGGTGACTGGTCCTGAGCTGAGGTTGATTCTCCTGTAGGATTGGCCCAAAGGATTAATTCTATAAGCAGCCATGACTAATTTAGTGAAATCATCTGCCCCCAAGATTTACAATTCCCAGACCCGCTGGATTCGGGATAAAATCATATTGTGCTGCCCAAGGTAAAAATGTGACCCCCAAACCTGCCTTGATTCATTATTAAATCGCACCCTGGGGTAACAAAGAGCCAACAAATGGCACAAATTGAATGAAGGGAGGGGGCTTAAGTGAGAGGAGGAGACCTCTGGGGACCAAAAGATTTCTCTCTTAAGATTCCTCTCTTGCCAACTCAGAATTGCAAGTTTTACTCATCTGGAACGCCTTTGCTTCTCTTTAAAGATCTAAGGAGGAGATAAAATACTCCAGTATGTAAGAAAGGATGCGAGAATCTTAGGCCTTCACCATGCACACCTTGGGTGAAAGGGATACCCAGCTATCTCCGGTCTGGCTTGAAGGAGGGTGAAAAAGGCCCCCTTACTAGAAGGAGGAGTGGAGACACCCCAAAAAAGGCAGTGGGGGACAGCAGCAAAAAGAAAAGGATACAATTGTGTAAATATGACCCCTTGATAGGGTGCTCAAGAGAAGAAAGCAAATTAAAAATCAGATGCAGGAAATATATATATATATATATATATATATATATATATATATATATATATATATATATATATATATATATATATATATATATATATATAATATATAGAGAGAGAGAGAGGTCTTTGGTTATTCGGGTTTTTTCCCACGTAAAATTGGAAGTGTCTTGATGACGTTTCGACAATTTTACGTGGGAGAAAACCCGAATAACCAAAGACCTACATACAAACACCCGCGAAAACCTCAGAAAACATGTGTGTGTGTGTGTGTGTGTGTGTGTGTGTGTGTTTTCTGAGGTTTTCACCGATGTTTGTATGTAGGTCTTTGGTTATTCGGGTTTTCTCCCATGTCAAATTGGAAGTGTCTTGGCAACGTTTCGACAAAGTCCCATTCATCATCTTCAGGCTGGTGTTTTCGGCTTTGTGCTTCTAGGAGCCTAGAAGCATGAAGCCGAAAACACCAGCCTGAAGATGACGAATAGGACTTTGTCAAAACGTCGCCAAGACACTTCCAATTTGACGCGGGAGAAAACCCGAATAACCAAAGACCTCCATATATATATACACATATATACAGCGGCTGTCCTGATTTCTTTGCCTCTCCTCCAACAACTTGGGGGTAATTTTGGCAGTTTCTGAATAAGCAACAGCTCAGGATGAATCATTCGTTCACGAGGCCAGGAAGGCAGAGGTGTGTGAGCACACACCCGGGCAAATGCACACTTGAGATATTTATTCAGTTTACAAGTTCATTGCCTGCCCACTCACATTTTTTTTTTAAGCAGCTCTGAATTTTTTTGAACGAGTTCAGGAAATGCGCCAAGCCAGGTCAACATGAAATAGCTGCATTGACACAATACGTAGATTTGCATAATCTTAACTAAGGTCAGGATGGTTTGTTTGTTTGTTTTGTCCTGGTTTGGGAGATTATATGTCTAGCCTGCTTGGTTCAAACAATCACACAGCACAGAAAATGAGCTGATATAATCATCGGGTCCAGGGTGATGCGTAAGCCTAATTTCTTTCTCATACCCACAGATCCTTGTCAAGCCAGGATAAAACAGACAAAGGACATAGAATCCTAGGCCTTTTAAGAGACCTCTCTTGTAGTCCTACCCCTGCCCAAGGCAGGAGACCCTATATCAGCTTGGCCAAATGGCTGTCCAGTCTGTTTTTGAAAACCTGCGGTGATGGAGCATCCACATCTCCGGGAGGCAGGCAAGCTATTTCACTGATTAATTGTTCTCACTGTCAGAAAATCTCCCCTTCCAGGTTGCTTCTCTCCTTGATGAGTTTCCATCCGTTGCTTCTTCTCCTGCCTTCAGGCGCTTTGGAGAATAGGTCAAGCCCCCTCTTCTCTGCCAAGCCCCTCCAGGACTGGAAGACAGCTAGCATGTCACTCTTAATCCTTCTCTTCATTAGACATACCTAATTCCTTCAATTGTTCATCGTACAGTTGAGCCTCCATACCTTTTATCTTCTTTGTGGGCCTTCTCTGCACCCTTTCCAAGGTCTCAACGTCTTTTTTTTTTATCCTGACCAGGCCTGTATTCCAACAGCAGTCTGACCGGTGGGGTATAAAGTGGTGCTTGTGCTTCTCGTGATCTTGAAACGATCCCTCAGTCCATTGGCCTATTTTGGCAGCTGCAGCACCCAGCTGGCTGGTATTTTAAGTGCTTGTCCACTGGATCGTTCTCACATCTATTCCTGTTGAGCCGGGGATCACCTGTTCCATATCTTTGCCTTTGGTTTTTCCTTCCTAAGTGCAGGACTTGACTTTGCTTTTCTCGCCCATGAACGGCGTCTGGTTAGATGGGGCCCACGGTTCAAATCCGTCAAGATCCTTCTAGACCAGGGGTGTCAAACTCCCAACGTCACCTGACGTGACGTGACTTTTTTCCCATTGCCGGCAATGGGAAGGGGGCGTGGTTTCGCTACGGCGCCTCTGGCCCGCGGGCCGGCAGTTTGACACCCCTGTTCTAAACCTTGAACCTATCTTTTAAAGTGTTAGCCACTCCTGCCCCCTCCCAGCTTTGTTGTCTGCAAATTTCATGATTTCCCCTTCTATCGCCTCCTTTAGGCCTTTTGCCCAACTAGGCAAGCATTGAGAGTCTTAGTCCTTCACAAATGCACTCTGAAAGGGATTCAGACTCTTCCCTAAATCCTTGCCGTTTAGTAGAACTGGACCCCAAAGAGTATTTTATTTATTTTATTGGGTTTATTAAGGTCTCTCAATCTGAGAAGGCTGTGTAAGTCCAGCAGGTACGTTAAAAACACAACTAAAAACCGTATGGCACCCCAGACTAACAACAACACGCCTCAATTTGCAGGAAAAACTCAGTGGGGGCTCCTAACACAAGCCCAGCCTCAGTTCTCCTCCCCCTCTGCACCATGGGACAGGTGAGGAGCTGCACCCTCCGGTTGTTTTTAGGACCAACGCTGCCAAGAAACCTTTCCAGAAGCCCAGAAGGGACACACACAAAAACTTTCTACAGTACAGCTAGTCCTCAACCTACAACAGTTCATTTAGTGACCGTTCGAAGTTACAACGGCACTGAACAAAGGGACTCGGGACCATTTTTTCGCACTTACGACCTTGGCAGCATCCCCTGCGGCCACGTGATCAAAATTCAGACGCTTGAATTCAATGGGTTCATACTTACGACCGTTGCCGGGTCCCAGCGTCCTGCAATCCCCTTTGGCGACCTTCTGACAGGCCAAGTCAACGGGGGAAGCCAGATTCACTGAACAGAAGAGACTGGACAGCCATTTGTCCAAAATGGTATATGGTTTCCTGCTTGAGCAGGGGGTTGGGCTAGATGACCTCCAAGGTCCCTTCCAACTTCTTCTTCTTCTTCTTCTTATTATTATTATTATTACTACTACTACTACTACTACTACTACTACTACTACTACTACTACTATTATTATTATTATTATTATTATTATTATTATTATTATTATTATTAAAATATGGTGTACTCCATTTCATCCTCCAGGGAGAGATGGAAGGCAAACGAGGTCCAGGCAGAAGAAGAACATCATGGCTTCAAAATCTAAGGGACTGGTTTGGACAAAACTCAGCAGAACTTTTTCATGCGGCTGCGGATAAAAACAGGATCGCCAAGATGATCACCAACGTCCGATAACGGATATGGCACAAGAAAGAGAAGATTATTATTATTAACAGCCAGGTTACCAACTTATCAACTGCAGTGATTCGCTTCACAAGGGTGGCAAGAAAAGTTGTAAATTGGGGCAAATGCACAAACGTCTCACTTAGCAACATAAATTCTGGGCTCAGTTGTGGTCAAGTTGAGGCCTTTTTGCGCTGCGTTTCAGCACTACGGGCAGCGGTTTCAGCACCACGGACAGCGGTTTCAGCACCACGGACAGCCACCTCAGCCTCCCTGCGCCCGTCTTCTGCCTCGCCAGGTTTCTTTTGCCCTTGGCAGAGCAGGTGGCACTGGGGGGGGGGGCTTCTTGCTGCCACAGACCTCCGCACGTGCAAAACGAAATGCAGGGGAGGGTCCACAGGCAGAAAAGGCAGTAAATTTAGGCCCGAACGTTTACCGAAGACAATGCCCACGCCAGCACCCAACCTCTGCAGACAGCCTGGCGAGATATTTCCATTTGGCGTATCACAGGCTCTGCCCGACTGTTCGCTTTAGCTACGGCCCCCACGCTCTACGCCCATCCGACTCTGCCGCTCGGAGGTGTGTGTGCAGAAATGCCACATTCCCACGCGCCTTGCAAGGGACTTAAGAAGCTGTCCGGATGGATCTCTGCACCCGATTTGGTCCCTATTACACAGGCGGTCCTCGACTTATCAACACAACAATGCTGTGGCTCAATGAAACAACCACTAAGTGAGTTTGGCCTCGTTTTACACCCTCTCTTGCCACCATCGCTAAGTGAATCACTGCAGCTGTGAAGTTAGTGATAGCTGGCTCCCCCCCCCCGTTGACTTTGCTTGCTTGCCATAAACGGGGATCACGTGATCCCGAGACACTGCAAGTGTCGTAAATGTGAATTAGTTACCAAGTGTCTGAATTTTGATCACAGGATCGTGAGGATGCTGCAACAGTTGTTAAGCATGAAAAATGGTCGTAAGTCCCTTTTTTTCCGTGCCGTTGTAACTTTGAACAGTCACTAAAAGAGCTGTTGTAAGTCAACGACTGCCTACCTATTGTAAGTCAAGGACTATCTGACTGTTTGAAGTTGCAACACCACTGAAAAAAAGGGACTTATGACCCCTCCTCGCACTTACAACCATTGCCACAATCCCACAGTCATGTGATCAAAACTGCACAGATGGACAGCATCCCGGGGTCACGTGATCGCCACTGGCTTGCTTCCGACCAGCCACGTCCGTCGGAGAAGGCAGGTCTGCTTAACGTCTGCATGACTCGCTTACCAAGTGCAGCGATTCACTTAACAACAGTGGCCAAAAGGTCATCAAGCTTGGCAAGACTCACTTAACGACTGCCTTACTCAGCAACAGAAATTCTGCTCCCAACTCTAGTCATAAGTCAAGCAACCTTTTCACAGATGAACCTTTGTGTTAGGTCAAAGGTGTTTTTTACAGACGCAACTGGACTTGCTTGCCCGCTGCTTGCCTGAGTCGAGCTGCGCACACACAACGACCCAATGCTCAAGTGGCCTGGTTCCACTCTGCCCCCAACCAGGCCAAGTCACAATGATTGAGGACCACTGCCACAGACAACCTTTGTGTTAGTCTTGCGTAGATTTTACGAAGGGGAAAACCTTAAGCTGAGCTCCCAGTTCCTCGTGGCATAAAGTTATGAATTCTGAACATATTCACCCACAATCCTCTGCAGCTGGTGTGATCGTCCACTTAGCAAATAAATCTACTTTTGGTTTACTGGAATAGACTAATGTACCAAGCTGAGCTAAGAAGAAAAAGAAATACAAGGTTCGCAATGACCCAGGTTGTATGGATGTCGAGTGAACCCAGACAGGGAATCAAACAATTTTTTAAAAAAAACCCACAGTTCTGTTAACCGCAAGAAACAATTTGGTGTGAAAAGATATAATTAGGCAAACACCAGTTAAATTAAAGCTCAGATGATGTGTTAAAAAAAAAACCAACACAACCGAAATGTCTGATAAAAAATTCAGAAATGCAAGGCTGTGAAATGGTGCGTTAGAACCCACTTTGGTTCCTTTTCCCAGTTTCACTGGCAGCGTTTGTGCAACACGCTAAAAGCCGAGCTCAAAAGGGATTGAGATGGAAACCTAGCCTTGATCTAAACTGCTGTGTGAACTGGGCTATTGTCTGAAGCCAACATCATCATGGTCTGATGTAGTTATTGTTTTTCAATTAACCAGTACAGATCATCCTCAACTTCCCACAGTTCATTTAGTGACCGTTCAAAGTTACACCCCCCAAAAAGTGACTTGGGACCGTTTTTTGCACACTTACGACCGTTGCAGCCTCCCCGTGGTCACGTGATCAAAATTCAGACACTGGGCAACTGACTTAAATTGATGACGGTTGCACTCTCCCGGGGTCACATGATCCCCTTTTGCAAACAAACTTGTGTTGTAAGTCGGGGACTACTTCTAGACTGAATGAAAAGCTCAGCTAATCGGCTGAGTCACGCTAAGCTGCAAAATCCTGGCTAAGATTAAACGAACCACATTTAGTGGGTTCTGCAAATATGTCTGCTGAGCGCGTTGTATTAATACACCCAGTGAGCTCTATTTGTCGAGATCCCATCGTTGCCTCCAGCAACCGCGGACAGCTCAACGAAGGAGGAATGCCCCCGACTTCACGAGCTTATGGCCACAGTTGAGCCCAGAATTTATGCTGCTAAGTGAAACATTTGTTAAGGGAGCTTTGCTCCGTTTTACGACTTTTCTTGCCGCAGTTGTTAAGCGAATCACTGAAGCTGATTTAGTAACCAGGTTGTTAAGTGAATCTGGCTTCCCCCATTGACTTTGCTTTGTCAGAAGGTCACAAAAGTGGATTGTCTGACCTCCGCGACGCTGCGACCGTCGTAAACAGGAACCCGAATGTAAATCGCGTGGCTGTGGGGATGCTGCAATGGTCATAAGTGTGAAAAACGATCACTAAGTCCCTTTTTTCGGTGCCGTTGTGACTTCAAACCGTCACTCAAGGAACTGTTGTAAGTCGAGGACAATCTGTAGGTCAGTGATGGCGAACCTTTTAGAGACCGAGTGCCCAAACTGCAACCCAAAACCCACTTATTTCTTGTCGGGTGCCAGGTGGGCATGGCCCACTGGGTGGGCGTGGCTGTGGTGGTCATGGCAGATTGGGTGGGTGTGGCCAAGGTGGGCGTGATCACCTCGATGTTGCTCGTGGGGAGGGACGCCTGTGGGGGCCGGGCAGGGTTGGGGGAGATCCAGGGGGGTCTCTGGCAGGTGGGGTGGTGGGCAGGAGGCTCGTCCTGCGGGGTGAGGCGAGGCAAGGCGAGGCAGGGCGGGGGTGCCATTGTCACAGGGCAAGGCAAGGCAGGGGCCGGAGCGGCTGCTGCCTGACACCATCGGCCCCCGCACACAGAGACCAGCGAGCGCATGGGTGCTGGGATGCATCCAGCCACATGGGACCTCAGCGAGTTAGCGGGCAGCTGGTTGAAGAGGTACAGTTGCCATCTCTGGGGCATGGCGCGCATGCCCACAGAGAGGGCTCTGAGTGCTGCCTCTGGCACGCGTGCCACAGGTTCGCCACCACTGCTGTAGGTTATTGAACATTAAAAATGCATGTAAAACAAAGGACAAACTGAACCCATTTCTTTGCCTCCCATCCTCCCAGATGCATTTGCAAAACCCACTCAGCCATATGAAGGAAACAGCTAAGGTTGCACCTGGACTATTTCTGAACAGGGGGAGCAAACCCAGCTTGTTTGGTTTTAATTTGTAATTCAGTGTAATGTGTGAACTCGGGAAAAAGGGTGGATTCATATTTTTTTCACCTTACATGAACCAACCACGCTAGGCTTAACGAGACAGCCTGACTCACCAGCCATGTTACCAGGAACAGCTGCGTTCCCACAGCTTGTGTGCTCTGCTAAAAAGGGGGCTGGGTCAGTTGGGTTGCAGCCTGTCTCGGCCAATCCAGCCGTGGGGCAAGTGGGTCTCCAAAGCTGCTTCCCGCTTTTTATAATCCTAAAACTGCTTTAAATCAAAGGAAACAGATTTCAGCTGCTGTCCAGAAAAATCCAATTTAAAGCAAAAGTCGTTGGCTGGGGGAAATCTAGGTAATCCCTGACTTACAGCAGTTCATTTAGTAACCGTTCCAAGTTGCAACAGCACTGAACAAAAAGGGACTGTTTTTCACACTTAACGACCGTTGCAGCATCCCCCTATGGCCACGTGATCTAAATTTGGATCCTTGGCCACTGACTCATATTTATGACGGTCGCCGTGTCCCAGGGTCATGTGATCCCCTTTTGCGACTTTCTGACAAGCAAGGTCGACGGGGAAGAAGCCAGATCCGCTTAACAAACATGCTACTAACTTAACAAGGGCAGCGATTCACTTAACAACTGTGGCAAGACAGGTCATAAAATGGGGCAAAAGTCGCTGAGCAACTGCCTTGCTTTGCGGCAGAGGTTTTGGGCTCAGTTGTGGCCGTAAGTCCAGGACTACCCCTCGCTGTCTCAGGAGGGGTGGGGATTAAACAGAAGTTGGCCGGTCACCTGTCAGAGACAGGCGTGGTGTAGGGGACTCTTCTCTTGGGCAGGGGTTAGACTAGATGATCTCACCATCTCTTTCCCAACTCTGACGTTTGAATGAGCCTGACTGCAGGTTTTAGGGCTGTGAGTGAAGGAAGTCAGCTCATTTCTGCCTAAAGAAACTCCAGCAGCTTTTGCTCTGGGGCTCAGTTGGGAGTGGGGCCGCCTGTAATTTCCAGAGCATAATCCGGCGGCAGTCAGTCAAAGGGAGGACGGCCACCCCACTTCAGGAGCGCCGGTCGGGGGCCTGGGTCTGACAATGGGCCAGGGGCCTCTAGCCAGACAAAAGAGTCGAATAGAGATCCAAGCCAACACTCAATTTCCCCTTAAAACTTAATTAAAACGGCAATTATGTTAATTGCATACGGGGAAACGCAATTACTCCCTGCCTGAGTTCTCACAATATGCTTTTAACCTGGTGGCTGAATTAACCCACTTCCCGGGTTTTCCACAGCCGAGCGAATCGTAAGCGTCAGGCAAATGGATGGGTTCGCACAACCGATGAAACCGCAGAGACGGAAGGAAAGGAGGAAGGTGGGTTTCAGCTTTCCCGGGTCTTTTATCAGTGCTAGAGGCAAAGCCCATTGGCATTGGAGAATAAAGTTATTTTCTCCTTCTGAACACCTCTATGATCTAGGACAGGGGTAGGCCACCTTGGGTCTTTTAGGACTGGTGGACTTCAACTCCCAGAATTCCTGAGCCAGCCATGCTGAGGGGAAAGGGAGAGGTTTCCAAGCTGAGCCAGGCTGGCTCAGGAATTCTGGGAGTTGAAGTCCACGAGTCATGAAGGGGCCAAAGTTTCCCTCACGCTGGCTCAGGAATTCTGGGAGTTGAAGTCCATGAAACATAAAGCGGCCTAGGCCAGAGATAGGCAACTTTGGCTCTTTTATGACTTGTGGACTTCAGCTCCCAGAATTCCTGAGCCAGCCATGGCTCAGCTTGAAAACCTCTCCCTTTCCCCTCAGCATGGCTGTCTCGGGAATTCTGGGAGCTGAAATCCACGAGTCCTAAAAGAGCCCAGGTTGCCAACCCCTGCTCTAGGACGGTGCTTCTTAAGTTGAGCCAAGTTTACGATGTGTGGACTTCGACTCCCAGAATTCCCCAGCCAGTTTTGCTGGGCGTTTGGAAGTCCACACATCTTAAAACTTGCTCAGCCTGAGAAACGCCGCTCTAGGAAGAGTGGAGGGGTTCAAGTCACCCCAAATCTGCAGCCTGCAAAACCTTCCTCATCTGAACCAGAATAGCATTAAACCGAGACTAGGCCTTACCAATTAAAACACAACTATAAGTCTTTGTTACACAGGAAGTCCTGGACTTACCACTGCAGCTGACCCCAAAATTCCTGTTGCGAAGTGGGATATTTGCTCATTGAGTTTTGCCCCGTTTTAGGACTTTTCTTGCCCCTGTTGTTAAGCGAATCACTGCAGTTGTTAAATTAGTCACACCGTTGTTGGGTGAATGTGGCTTCCCCGTTTGACTTGACTGGTCAGAGGGTCTCAAAAGGGGATCACGTGACCTCGGGACACGGCGACCATCATAAACAGGAACCAGCTGTCAAGTATCCGAATGTAAGTCACGTGGCCGTGGGGATGCTGCAACGGTCATAAGTGTGAAAAATGGTCATAGGTCACTGTTTTCAGCGCTGTTGTAACTTCGGGCATTCACTAAATGAACTGTTGTAAGTCAAGGACTGTCTGTACTCAGATAAGCTTTGGGTCTTCAACAGAGGCCAGGCAGATGATCCTTGCACCCCTCCAAAATTAACCAAGTTCAATGTTTTATTATGTCAACCCAAGTCGTGAGATCTGAGCTAAGACAATCCAAAGCATTCGGTTCAAAGGCTGAATTTCCACACCAGCGGAAGCCATGGTGTGTTTTTCCATACCCGGGGAAGAAATCCCAATAGCTTACACCTACCTGTCTTGTCAAGCCCTAAACCCTGATTTGCACCCCACGAAGTAATCAAGGAGAGAAGCAACCTGGAACTAAGGAGAAACTTCCTGACAGTGAGAACAATTAACCAGTGGAACAACCTGCCTCCAGAAGCGGTGAACTCTAGAAAGAGTACAGAGAAGAGCAACAAAGATGATTAGGGGACTGGAGGCTAAATCATATAAGGAACGGTTGATGGAATTGGGTATGTCTAGTTTAATGAAGAGAAGGACGAGGGGGGACATGATAGCAGCCTTCCAATATCTCAGGGGCTGCCCCAAAGAAGAGGGAGTCAAGCTATTCTCCAAGGCGCCTGAAGGCAGGACAAGAAGCAACGGATGGAAACTGATCAAGGAGAGAAGCAACCTGGAACTAAGAAGAAACTTCCTTACAGAGAGAACAGTTAACCAGTGGAACAGCCTGCCTCCAGAAGCGTGAATGCTCCAACACTGGAAGTTTTTAAGAAGAGACTGGACAGCCATTTGTCTGGAATGGTGTAGGGTTTCCTGCCTGAGCAGGGGGTTGGGCTAGATGACCTCCAAGGTCCCTTCAAACATTATTATTGTTGTTGTTGTTGTTGTTGGTTCTCATAACATGCTAAGGGCAAAGCAGACATCTGATTGAAGCTCTCCGTGTTGTGTGAAACCAATCAGCCCAGACAGTTCTCCGAGAATTTATAACAACTCATTAGCTGGTTCCTCACCCCAATAAACTATAATAAGCTATGTGCTGCCTTGCTGTGTCCTGTTACATTACAGCCACGCATACACCAGCAGGCAAAGTAGACAACAGACACACACCATCCCTGAACTACGCTGCTGCACAAACGACACAAAACCCATCCCAGAGGAGGCAGAAACCCAGTGGAAATTCTGCCTTTCAAAACTGGATGCTTTCCAGTTCACTGTTTTCTGCGCTGAAAGATTCCATGTTAGCGAAACATCACTCCACAGATGATAAGCTGGGACTTGGCATCGAAAGCCCAGCCACCCCACCGGATTTTCATGCTCCAGCCAAGGCATCAAAGAACCTTGAGGAGTAAATATTTTTCCCCGCCAATATTTGCAAAACTCAGCCTGGATTGGATGGACCAAAGTTATTGTAAAAAAAAAAAAGCTCAGCATTTAGGAAAATAATCCACGCACAATCATTTAAAACCCAGAGGACCACAGCTGCGTTATCGCAACCCCAGAAAACAACAGCAACAAGGAAAGGCTTTGCCGTGCTTTAAAAACTAGCCCGTAAATTAGGCTTTTCGATCTTGCTGCGGGAGGACATCCTCTTAGCCGTAAGACGGTGCCAACACGGATCCGACGGTTCGGAGACAGGCCCAGACTTGGTCCAAAACACTGGAAAAACTCAGCCTTCAGATCTGGAAGCTGACCAGAATTCCCACGGAAAACCGTTTCCGCCACCTCTTCTTCCCTCTGAGGTTGGCCCTTATGTAGAACGGAGGGCTCAACTAGTGAGGAGGCTGCATGAGCCCAGAACCGCTGGTCCCTATGAAGGAGAGGCCAGCTCAGCCTCGCCAGGGCTGTAACAGGTACAGCAAGAGACGCCATTTCGTGATTTCCCTGCAACCTGTCGGGGGTCCTTTTGAACTGCAGTCTCCCTCATGCCTAGCCTCTGCCAGGGAACCCTTATCGCCAGCGTGGAGAGGAGGACGCAAATGCCCGTCTTTAGACAAAGACCCGGGCGCTCGTCCCTCCCTTTGAGGACTCCAGGATTGGGGGGGGGGGTGGCAGCCCAGCTGCTCCCCTCTGGGCAAAGATGGAACTCCTAACGAAAGGCTTGCTGTTCTGCCCAGACCTGTCAAAGACGGACCCCGGGGCAAGGCTGCCCAGAACAGGGCACTTCCTGAGAGCAAACAGAGATGGAAATCTCATTTTTTTCGGCCCATTTTTTACACCTGGCCGAGGTGCAAGGTGCACGCCGGTCCGCGAGCGATGCAGAAGCCATTACGGCTAATTGAATGTCCTTTGATATATTGGATCTGCCAAGGCAGTGTGGCCCCAAACACCCTGAAGGACAGACATGCGGTTTGTGCCTTCCCTTTGTGCACAGCACACACACACACACACACACAATTCCACTGCCCTTACTCGAACACAGAACAGATTCAAGTCTGGATTTCCACCCCGATGCCTTCCGGATGGGTTTGAAGACCCTGTGCTTCACCCTGTGCAGGGTGATCACTCTTACACTGCCCATCGTCCCCCTCTCCTGGGGAGGGGGGGCGGCTGTATGGAGATGCAGCTGCCTCTTGTGCACACAGACAAGATGGGATCCCACTCCAGGCGTAATTTGATTACCCAATTACCCTGTTTCCTGAGCTCACAATACGCTGGTTGATAAACAAACCCATCAGGCTGAGTTCAGCGGAGATGCTTCAGAGAAACAAGCCGGCATTAACAACTAGCTGAAGCGACAACATCCTGAGCTGAGCTAAGGCTGTGTGGGATGAAGCCATCGCCGCCGTTCCCCCCCCCCCGTTCCTTCAAGACAGGAAAGCGAAATTAGGTCCGTGGGCCGCATCCAGCCAGCCAATCTGACTGGAGCACCCAGCGAGGCCTAATCCTGGTTCCGAGAGAGGCAGGTGGAAAGACAGAAGACCAGAAACCAAATTAACAGAGACAGGCAGGCCACGTCATGCATCGACAGAGGGAAGAAACAAGGTGAAATGAGAGCCAACTAGTTCCCCCCCCCCTCTGCCCAACAAACATGAGCTAAAAAAAGGAGCAAACGTGCCCCCCCTCCCGGGTTACATAATACCGAAAAAAAGCAAAGGAACAGCAAAAACTACCAACTTTCCTTCAGTCTGGGGGACGGAAAGCAAGCTGGACCTCTCCTATTCAGGACTGGCTGCTAAGCCCACAGCAAAAAGCAACTGGGGAGGGGAGTCAGGCAGATGGGGCATGCCTAGGAGACGCCGAAGTGGCCTTATGGGCCTGCTACTTGACACCCCCCCCACACGCAGGGTAACAACGGAAAGAGCTGAAGCCAGGAGCAGAGCCATAAAAGGGTTCAAACTGAACTCTTCGGCCCCCCCTTGCAGTATGCACTGTGTGTTCCTGTCCTTTTCCCTTTCCTCCATGCTGGGGGGGAGGAGGGAGGGAAGCCCAGATGAACCTACAAGGGACACGTGCAAGTCCTCTCCACGTCCCTCTCCTAACCAGGACTGTCCACTCGCCTGCTTGCCCGGGATGGCCCTCTTTTCTGCCCAAGGGGCCTTCAAGATTGGGGGGGGGGGAGGAAGAAGAGGAAGGAAGCCTGGCATTGCAAAGGCAAATGGCTTCTGAGGTTCCGGATCTGAAGGAGCCCCCCCCCAACTGAATTTCGTTTGGACCTGGGGCAGAAGATGGAAAGTGCTGCCAGGCCTGGCGCCCCCCCCCCCGGGCCCCCGCCCCGAGAGGAGCCGGACTACAACTCCTATCGTCCACGGCCCTCTGGCCAGCCCTGGCTCCTTCCAGCTGCTCCGCAGGCGCTGTCCAGGGTGCTGAAGCCCTGGGCACGACTGGAATGGGGGGGAAATCCAAGCCCCTCGGCCGGCAGAGGCCCCGCTGGGGAGGAGAGACAAAGGGCCGAGCCCGCGTCCCCGCGCGCCCCACGGACCCACGCAGAAGGGCAGCCCGCGGGGCCCGATCCGGCGCGGCCCCCGCCCCGCCGGCGCCCCCGCTTACCGTGCCCGCCGCGGGTGAGGAAGGGCGTGCGGTTGATGGCGATGGGCACCGTCCCGTGCTTGCTGTGGAAGTGGTGCACGTGGTGCGTGGTGCTGAGGCTTGACGAGACGCGCGCCGCCCCCGCCGCCGCCGCCAGCATCAGCAGCGGCGGCAGCAGCCCCCACGGCCCGGGGAGCGGCATGGTGCCGGCCGGCGGGGCTTCGGCTCCGGAGGGCGCGGGGGCTGCTGCTGCTGCCGCCGCTGCGCCCCTCACTTGCTCGGGGCGGCGGCGGCGGCGGCAGCGGCGGCCGCCTCCATGGCCCACCGACGGCCCCGATCGCGCCCCCCTGGCAGGGACCGGGACGGAGGCAGGGAGGGGGGGCGGGCGGGGGGGGGGCCAGGAGCCGAGGCACCAGCGCGCGCAGCCCCCCCGGGAGGGGAGACGATCCGGGCGGGCCCCCCCGAAAAAGGAGGGCGGCGGGGGAGGAGCGGGCGAGCGGGGCTTCCGGGAACCCCCCCCCCGAGCCCAACGGGGAGAGCCAGGCCCGGCTGGGCTGGGCTGGGCGGCGGGGCGGGCAGCCCCCTCCCGGCTCACGGCCGCCCCCCCGGCCCGGCAGCCTTCAGGAGCATCCCGGGGGCGGCAGCCAAGAGCCGGGCCCCCCCGCGGGTGGCGGCGCCGGGCTAAGCGGCTGCAGCCAGGGCCAGCCTTTTTCCCGGCGGGGGAGGGCGGCGAGATCGGTAGGGCGGAAGGGGGGGGAGGCAGGCGGAGGAGAGGCGGGCGGGCGGGGGGGGGGCCGGCGGCGCCGGCGCTGCTAGCGGTCGGGCATGGTGGGTGCGGGGCGGGGGAGGAAATCGGGGAGGGGGGGGTTGAGGGCCAAATCCGGGGAGGGCTGTAATCCGCGGGAGGCGCTGCGAAGGGCGCCCGGCCCCCTCCCTCCCTCCCTCCGTCCGTCCGTCGGTCCGGGGCCCCAGTCGAAGCGCGGCGATCCGTCCCTGCCCGGCGGAGGGGAGGGCGCGCTGGGCTCCGCGGCGCGTCTCTGCTGCAGAGCGGAGGGAAGGCAGGGGCTGGAGCGGCCGGCGGGGGGGGGGTGGGAGCGGCGGGGGGAGGGGAGGGGGCGGGGCTCCAGGCAGCGGCCAATCGGCGGCCGGGGAGCCTCCGCCCCGCCGGAGAAACAAAGGCGCGCCGCCCGCGCCTCTCCAGCGCCCCCCCCCTCCCCACGGGCGCTCCGCCCGGCCCGGCCCCGCCGCCTGCAACGCCCGCCCGGCGCTTCCCCGGGAAGGCCACATCCAGGGCAACGGGGGCTCCGGGAGGGAGGGCGCCTCCTCCTCCCCCGCCCCTCGCTTTGCGCGCATTCACACGCGCAGGACGGACCCGGGTTTGCTGGGGGAAAGGCGCGGAGACGTGGAGGCGCGGGGGCGCGCGCCGGCGCGCGAAGCGGACGGGCTCTCCGCGCGCGGTTCGGGCTGCCCTGCCGCGGAGGCTGCTCCGTCGGTCCGGCGGCTCGTCTCTCGGAGCCGCCCTTCCTTGCGCCGCGGCCCGTGGGGAGCCTTCGGCGGTCCTGCCCGCTCGGCCACGCTCCCCGCCCCGTCTGCCTTCCCCGCGGCTCCCATCGTCCCCCCAGCCGAGCCTGCGCTCCAGCCGGCCAGGGATACGCCAGGCTGGGCATTGCCAACCTGTCCCGAGGGAGACTCTTTGGCCATCTCTAAGCCGTGGCGGGTCCCACTCAAGAGAAAGGCCAGGGTGTCAATTAAGGCAAAGCCCCTCTGCGTATGCTCAGAGACCGCGGGTTTAGGACACCTCTGGAAGAAAAACCTCCCTGCTGGAGCAAAAGACCCCGGAAAAGGCAGGATGGGCTCCCTTCCTGAGACCTAGTGATGGTCTGCGGTTAAGAAAAGGCACTCTCTGTATGCTCAGACAGCAGGACCCGTTCACTGAGCAAGCATCTGAAGTTACAACAGCACAGAAAAAGCAATTCGCCGTGGTCCTCGTGCTTATGACCGTCGCAGCTTCCCCATGGTCGTGAGGTCAACATTTGGGCCTTTGGCAACCGGCATGTGTGAATTACAAAGTCAACGAGGGAAGCCGGGTTTTCTTAAAGACCTCGTGATTCATTTAACAATCGCACTGCTTAACGACTGTGACAAGAAAGGTTGTAAAACAGGCTGTGGCTGACTAAACAACCGCCTTGCTTAGCAATGAAGATTCTGGTCCCAATTGGGGTGGTGATTGTGGTTTCAATATTTGAGGGGCTGCCACAAAGAAGGGGGGGGGGTTCAGCCTATTCTCCAAAGTGCCTGAAGGCAGGACAAGAAGCAACGGATGGAAACTGATCAAGGAGAGAAACAACCTAAGGAGAAACTTCCTGACAGTGAGAACAATTAACCAGTGGAACAACCTGCCTCCAGAAGCGGTGAATGGTCCAACACTGGAAGTTTTTAAGAAGAGACTGGACAACCATCTGTTTGAAATGGTATAGGGCAGGAATAAGCAACCTTGGCTCTTTTATGACTCGTGGACTTCAACTCCCAGAATTCTTCAGCCAGCCATGGCTCAGCTTGGAAACCTCTCCCTTTCCCCTCAGCATGGCTGGCTCAGGAATTCTGGGAGTTGAAGTCCATGAGTCATAAAAGAACTAAGGTTGCCTATCCCTGGTAAAGGGTCACCTGCTTCAGTAAGGGTTGGACTAGAAGACCTCCAAGATCCCTTCCACCTCTGTTATCATTCTGTTACGTCGAGGATTACCTGTAATTGGAGCACAAGTTCCCAAAGTGCAGAAGGAAGGATCAACAAGGAAATCAATGCCAGGGCACACAGTTAACAGAATAACAGACTTGGAGGGGACCTTGTAGGTCATCTGGTCCAACCCTTTGCTCAAGCAGTAGACTCTAGACCAGGGATAGGCAATTTTGGCTCTTTTATGACTTGTGGATTTCAACTCCCAGAATTCCTGAGCCAACCTGGCTCAGCTTGGAAACCTCTCCCTTTTCCCTCAGCATGGCTGGCTCAGGAATTCTGGGAGTTGAAGTCCACGAGTCATAAAAGAGCCAAGGTTGCCTATCTCTTGCCCTAGACCATTTCGGACAAGTGGCTGTCCAGTCTCTTCTTGAAAGCGTCCTGTGATGAAGTTCCTAGCTGCTGTGCCACATCTTCCAATTCTGGGCTAACAACTGCCTCTCTCCCCACCCCCAGAATGGTGGTCTGAAGAAATGAGCAAAAACTCACTTGAACCTGACTTTGGACAACTTCATGCTTATATCCAAATAGGGATATGAGGGAGATGGGTGGTTAAGGAATATGCAATATACAGTAGATAAATAAATAGGTAGTCCTCAACTTACAACAGTTCATTTAGTGACCATTCAACGTTATCATGCCAAAGAGAAAAGTGACTTACGACCATTTTTCACAGTTATGACCGTTGCAGCATCCCCGCGGTCACGCGATCAAAACTCAAGACACTTGGCAACTGACTCAGATTTATGACGATGGCATTTCCTGGAATCACGTGATCCCGTTCTGCGACTTTCTGACTTTCAATGGGGAAGGCGGATTCACTGAACAACCGTGTTACTCACTTACCAGCTGCAGTGATTCACTTAACAACTGTGGCAAGAAAGGGCATAAAATGAGGCAAAATTTCCTTGACAACTGACTTGCTTAGCGACAGAAATTTTGGGTTCAGCTGTGGCCGTACGTCAAGAGGGCTACTTGTAATCTCAAACTGCTTTTGGCAACTGCAAAGATTTACAATTAAAAAAATACATATACTTTCGGACTTGCCATTCCTAAACGAAGACCCTTTTTTATAGGCGCGCAATCAGGAATGACTCGAGGGGGGTCAAAAACGGTCAAGATGGCAGCGACACACGTCCCCCAAAACCTGCCCTCTCGTTACACATGTCACGGAGCTTTGATTGACTTTTTCGCAGGCCGTGAATAAGCTCTTTGAATTTTAAGAGAGGCATATAAAATGCACATATTTTTAAAACCTAAAGTTTGGAGTCAGCTTTCCTTTAGATTCATCCTATTAAGACACTCAGGAGAGGATATAAAAAGAGCCAGGTTTTGATCTGGCGATTCGTAAATTAAATAAATGAACAAAAGGCAGGGAAATAGAATTATGTCCCATTTATGCTTTCCAGAGCCGGCATTGCTTTCCGCTAAAGAAAATAAAAGCGCGAAGAGTCGTTTTGCTCTTGAATTATCCTTTTGCCCATCACAAACCCCTATTCAGCCGATATGCTATCTTCCTTTAAAAAAAAAAAAAAGGACTGTATCCAATAGAAAACTATTATTTTTATGAACATGGAGAAGCAGAGCTATTTTCTGAATGGCTGGGAACCCAAGCAAAATGGCTTTGTTTTCTGCCCTGATCTTCCTTAGAAAACTTTCTCGCTTAAAAAAGAAATTGGTAAGCAGTTTTATAGTATGTATAAAACCCAGGACACGTGGCGCACTTAATGTTGCTACGGAATTGCACCATTTTCCGCTTTGTACGCTATCTTGAACTGTAAAGCAGTCAAACGAGCGGTTAAGCCACGCAAACACCCACAAAAAAATAATTACCTTTAACACTATCTAAACCTCGAAAATGGTGGGAATCGGCATTTTTAACTGCTTGGATTAAAGATATTGCCAGAGCGTAACCACTAAGTAGCCAGCTCTGGAGGTTGAGAAAGAAAAGGAAGCAGGATAAAAGGGATGGAAATCCCTCCAGCCTGGTGCCATCCAGGTGGACTTCAAACCTCATCGTCCCCCATTCCGCATCGCCTGAAATTGAAAAAAATTGTCTCCGCATCACCTCTTGCTTTGAATGTAGGAATATAAGCACCAATTTATTTGCAGACGACACCAAGCTGGCAGGAATAGCCAACACTCCAGAAGGCAGGCTTAGGATACAGGAGGGCCTGGACAGACTTGAACACTGGGCGCTGTCTAACAAAATGAAATTCAAGGGTGAAAAAAGTAAGCTTCTACATTTAGGCAAGGAAAACCAAATGTACAGGTATAGTATAGGGGGTACCTTGCTTAATAGTAGTAACTGTGAGAGGGATCACGGAGTCCTCGTGGACAATCACTTAAATAGGAGCCAGCCGTGTGCTGCAACTGCCAAAAAGGCCAACACAGTGCTGGGCTGCATCAACAGAGGGATAGAATCAAGATCACGTGAAGTGTTAATACCACTTTATAATGCTTTGGTGAGGCCACACTTGGAATACCGCATCCAGTTTTGGTTACCACGATGTAAAAAAGATGTTGAGACTCTAGAAAGAGTACAGAGAAGAGCAACAAAGATGATTAGGGGACTGGAGGCTAAAGCATATAAAGAACGGTTGCTGGAATTGGGTATGTCCAGTTTAATGAAGAGAAGGACGAGGGGGGACAGGATAGCAGCGTTCCAGTATCTCAGGGGCTGCCCCAAAGAAGAGGGAGTCAAGCTATTCTCCAAAGCACCTGAAGGCAGGACAAGAAGCAACAGATGGAAACTGATCAAGGAGAGAAGCAACCTGGAACTAAGGAGAAATTTCCTGACTGTGAGAATAATTAACCAGTGGAACAGCCTGCCTCCAGAAGCGGTGAATGCTCCAACACTGGAAGTTTTTAAGAAGAGACTGGACAGTCCATTTGTCTGAAATGGTCTAGGGTTTCTTGCCTGAGCAGGGGGTTGGACTCGATGACCTCCAAGATCCCTTCGAACTTTATTATTATTGTTGTTGTTATTATTATTATTATTAATTTACACCCTCTAAAGCCACATCCTGGTTGCAGGCGAAATGGAGAAAGAGGCAAGAAGAATTACAGCACTCAAAAGTTGTGAGTATGCGCAGCCTGGAAAGTTGTGGTTAGCCTGCAGTCCTAAAGAGCTCTCCATATAAAACCTTTTTTTTTTCCCTTTCTCCTCCCCAGATTAATTTCCTCTCATGCTACCTCTCTTTTCCTTGCTAGCCTGTTGATGGAAGGCAATTTCTTTTCATTGATCTGAGAACCCCTCCCAAGTAAAGGCAGAGATACGAATCCTTTAAGTGGATGTATAAGCAGAGAAAAGCCACTTAACCAGACCAGGGGAAGATTCAAGGTCTGTGTGTGTGCTTGTGTGTGCCTGCCTGCCTGCCTTCATAGAACATACAACAGAGAAGAGCAACAAGGATGATTAGGGGGCTGGAGGCTAAGCCGTATGAAGAACAGTTGCAGGAATTGGGTATATCTAAGTCGAGTGAAAAGAAGGACTGGGGGGGCAGGAGGGGCTGTCACCAAGAGGAGGGGGGTCAACCTATTCTCCAGAGCAGGGATCCCCAACCCCAGGTCTGCGACATGCCAGCAACCGGTCCGCACAAACAAGGAAAGCCCCATTTGCAGGATGCAGGCAGCACACAAAACCACGCACTCTCCAGTCGGTGGAAAAACCTTTCTCCACGGAACGGGTCCCTGGTGCCCAAAAGGTTGGGGGCCTCTGTCTCCAGAGCACCTGAAGGCTGGACAAGAAGCAACGGATGGAAATTAATCAAGGAGAGAAGCAACCTGGAACTAAGGAGAAATTTCCTGGTAGTGAGAACAATTAACCAATGGAACTCCTTGCCTCCAGAAGCGGTGAAGGTTCCAACACTGGAAGTTTTTAAGAAGAGCCTGGACAGCCATTTGTCAGAAATGGTATAGGGTTTCCTGCCTGAGCAGGGGGTTGGACTAGATGGCCTCCAAGATTCCTTCCAACTTTATTATTATTATTATTATTGATCATCACAAAGTCAGACAGATGTTCACACTGGATTTGGCATTTTTGTACACCCTTTGGGCCAAATGGCAGAAGAAGGAGGGCCACACTTGGAATACTGCATCCCGTTTGGGTCACCGCGATGTAAAAAAAGATGCTGAGACTCTAGAAAGAGTGCAGAGAAGAGCAACAAAGATGATCAGGGGACTGGAGGCTAAAGCATATGAGGAACGGTTGCTGGAATTGGGGATGTCTAGTTTAATGGAGAGAAGGACGAGGGGGGACAGGATAGCACTGGTCCAGTATCTCAGGGGCTGCCCCAAAGAAGAGGGAGTCAAGCTATTCTCCAAAGTACCTGAAGGCAGGACAAGAAGCAACGGATGGAAACTGATCAAGGAGAGAAGCAACCTAGAACGAAGGAGGAATTTCCTGACAATGCAAACAATTAACCAGTGGAACAACCTGCCTCCAGAAGCGGTGAATGCTCCAACACTGGAAGTTTTTAAGAAGAGAGTGGACAGCCATTGGTCCAGAATAGTATTGGGTCTCCTGCTTGAGCAGGGGGCTGGACTAGAAGATCTCCAAGGTCTTCCAACTCTGTCATTTGATGGTGATTATTCTATTATAACTAAGCACTGGCTTGTGGGTTTACTCTCTTATTGAAACAGCCAGGACAAGGGTTAAGCAGGTGGTGAAAACTGAGACGGGGCTTCTAATCAAAAATTGGAAGAAGCACGTGGAAGGGTTGCAAGAAATGGGAGGGGGGGAATGTGTGAAAAAAAATCCTGGTTCCTGGGGGACAGGAATCCAGCTGCTCTGCCTCTGAGATCACTTTTTTCCACTAGCTATAAATCTCCTGCCCTGAGCTGACAGACTATGATGTCAGCCCGGTAAGTGCATCTACGGAGAGAGGAAGGGGGGGGGGGAGGCGAAGACATCGTGTAAAGCATTTTAGTCTTGGCAAGCCCTAAAATTCTGATTATTATTATTTCTTACCTCTTAGGTTTAGCTGTCAGGAAGGTCAGAGGTACGGATTTCGGATAACCATTAGGAGAAAGAGCCGAGGTGGCGCAGCAGTTAGGGTGCAGAACTACAGGCCACTTTAGCTGACTGTGTTCAGCAGGTCAGCGGTTCAAATCTCACCGGCTCAAGGTTGACTCAGCCTTCCATCCTTCCGGGGTAGGTCAAATGAGGACCCGGGATGGTTGGGGGCAATGTAAATATATATATATACATTGCTTACTGGTGTACACTGCTTAGAGAGTGCTTGCACTTAAAGCGGTATATAAGTCTCATAAATAAATAAATAAATAAAAGGGCTGACTAGGAGAGCCAGCCAAGAGAAACGAGCAGGTGGTTGAGTTCCATACAGGCGGTCCTTCGACCGACGGCCACAACGGAGCCTAAAATTTATCTCGCTAAGCGAGACACACGGGTGAAGGCAGCTTGGCCCCAGTTTACGACCCGTTGTTAAACGGATTACGGCGGCCGTTAAGCCAGCAACGGGGTTGTTACGCGAATCTGGCTTCCCCCATTGACTTCGCCTGGTCAGGAGTTCGGAAAAGGGGATCGCGTGATCTCGGGATGCCGTGACCGTCCTAAATAAGAGTCTGCGGTCATGTAATCAAATATAAATCATGTGACTCTGGGGATTCAGTCATAAGGGTGGGAAATGGTTGTAAAAGTCATTTTTTTTCCAGTGCCGTTGTAACTCTGAACGGGCGCGAAATGAATTGTTGTAAATCAAGGACGATCTGTAATCTGTTAGCTTAATAATAATAATAATAATAATAATAATAATAATAATAATAATAATAGTAAAGTTGGAAGGGACCTTGGAGGTCATCTAGTCCAACCCCCTGCTCAGGCAAGAAACCCTACACCATTTCGGACAAATGGCTGTCCAGTCTCTTCTTAAAAACTTCCAGTGTTGGAGCATTCACAGCTTCTGGAGGCAGGCTGTTCCGCTGATTAATTGTTCTCACTGTCAGCTTAGACTAGTGTTTCTCACGCTTGACAGCTGGAAGATGGGTGGGCTTCCAACTCCCAGAATTCCCAGTGTTGCTGGCTGGGGAATTCTGGGAATTGGAACCCCATCCATCTTCCAACTGTCATGGTGGAGAAACACCAGTCTAGACTAAACCACAAGCAGCAACGGGGGAGTGAAGTCAGCTACTTTTAATTATTTAAAGCCATCATATATTCTGCAAAGAGAGTCAAGAGACTTGGGTTTAGAGGTCGGCCGGTTGTGTGAATCTGGCCAAGCTTGCAGGGAATTTCCCCTTTTCTCGGAATTTGTCTTTCTTTCTGCGGCCGGCCGCTTCTCTCGCTTCCCACAACAAAGCGACTCTTTGCAACAACTTTGGCGCTTTGCCCGCCTAAGCTTGAGGGTTCCGGGGTGTGTGTTCCTGAGCATGTGCAAAGCCTCCCCCGCGTGCCCCGGGGTTCGAGGAGGAAAGCTTCCGAGTTTCGGAGCTGGATTTGAGCGTCTTTGAGCTGCCTGGTTTTTTATTTCATTTTTTGCATTATTCTTTCTTTAGAAGAAGAAGAAAAAAAGAACCGAGTGCAACTTGCCAAGCTGACGACGAATCAAGGCTTTTTTTTTTAAAGCACAGCTTTTCTCTCCACAACCCCCCCCATTTCTCCCTGACGCTGTCACCTCCAGCCTTCCCCCCCCTCCCCGCATTGAAACATGGGTGCGCGCAAGCACAACACACACTCACACAGCTTTGCCATCTCCGGAAGATGCCGAAGCAAAAGCTGGCTAGCAGCCTGTTTGCAAGCTATAAATACAAGCGGGTGGGAGACGGATGGAAAGACAGACGAGGGGGGGGGTCTTTGCGGGGGCGAAGGAAGAGCTGAAGTGGAAACTGGCTAAAAGGGGAAAGCAGAAGACGCTGAGCGGCCTTGGTGACAGGGGGGGGGGAACACACACACAATGTTAACACAAGCCGCCTTTGGCTTCCAGAGAGGGTGGGAGACACACACACAATGTTAACACGAGCAGCCTTTGGCTTCCAGAGGGGGTGGGAGAACAGCCTTGGATCTACCTTCCTCTTTCAATGAAGGGGGGGGACATGGTGTGTGTGTGGGGGGGGTAGTTAATTCTAGCAGGGACGGGGTGCTTCTGGATTCTCCCCAAGGCCGCTCTGGGAATTTGGAGGTTCCGCTGTCTCTTGCCAGCCACAGATGGGGCTCCAAATTATGATGAGTGACAAACCCAGAGGAACGTGGTTAGGGCACAGATGGCCTCGGCATGGCTGCCTACCTGACACAGAAGAGGGTGAACCCTGGAAGAAGGCCAGGATTTTGCGCCCTTCAAAGCAGAAACAGCCCGGGCTAAACGGACAGGTGTATGGTCTCGCACTTGAGGACAAGCCATGGTTTGATACTAACCCTGGTTTGTTGAACAAGCCATCTCACGTATTGCCATTGGGTTTCACCCTTTCCTCTGGAGCAGTGGTTCTCAACCTTTTTAATGCCGCGACCCCCAACCGGTCGTAAGTCGAGGACTACTCAACCGGTCGTAAGTCGAGGACTACTCAACTGGTGCAGCACCGTTTGCAGAATGGGACTTTTGGCGGGCTCAGCAGGGCAGAGACAGCCTGGACAATTCCTATTGGCTTTGGAAAACCAATAGAATTAGACTCTACTCAAGAGCGTCTATTCTGTTGGCTTTCAAAAGCCAATAGAATAAAAGGGAGGAGCACAGCTAAGGAAAAGGGGGGGGGGAAATGGCGGACAGCCTTGTTTGGTGACCCCCGTGAAATGATCGTTCGACCCCAAATGGGGTCCCGACCCACAGGTTGAGAACCACTGCTCTGGAGCTTCTGAAAGCCAAATGCAAATGCAGCATTCTTGGACTCTTGCTAAAGCCAGAATGGCTCCATTCAGACAGTATTTTAAACCTGGTTACTGAAAGGACCCATGAAAGGGTCAACTAAACAGCCTGGGTTCAATGTGGATTATTCCTACACACACACACACACACACACACACACACACACACACACACCCCAAAAGTAACTTACAGAGCAGCTTTATATATGGTGAGGAAATGTAGGTCCCTGACATTATCCTTCCGAAGAGCTCTGCATTCAGGCCTCTTTGTCTTCGGGTCTGTAAAATGGGCATAAGGCGACCACAGAGGAGGAAGCCAAATGATGTGGCAAATGCAATTCCACCCCTGGAAAATGAAGCTGGAACTGAGGGTGCCACCCTGCACATCCCAGGTGCCCAAATGTTCTGCCCTCCGATGGCCACTTGGGGAGGAGGGGAAATCTGGGAAAATCAGCCTGGAAGGAAGAGAAAACTGCGGGACCAACAGCTCCCTTTATTGGGTCCAAGCTATATTTAAGTTACACCGGGGGTGCCAAGCAATAATAATAATTTATTAAACTTGTACATCACTCGGCTCGCAGTGGCTCCGGTTGGCTCACGACCATCGATCAAAGAAATTGCAATCCAATCAATAAAAACGGAAAAGATTAAGACAAACGACGGCGAGCGTGACGAAGCCAGATCCCCTCTCTTTCCACCCCCCCCCCCAAAGCTGGGGTGAACATCCAGGTCTTCACGGCTCTTCTGAACAACAGCAGAGCGGGAGACATTCAGACATGGGGGGACCCCATGCCAGAGGGCAGGTAAGGCGCATGTCAAAGCTGACTCGGCGTCAGCGTTGCACCTGCTTTCGGCTCGCAGTCTGCCATTCACAAATGGGAGGGGGGGTAAATTTCCAGGGAGGGGGGAGGCTGAGGAAGGCACGGGAGCCTTCGGTTGCCCGAGAAAGTTTACACCCCAAGGACACAACCCGTGAACGGCTCGACCGGCGCAAACCGTTTCCCCCAAAACAAAAGGACGACCGCGTTGGATTGGGAAAGAACGGAACGTGGGCGGCCCGTATGGGGAAAAAGGGAGTTTATCTAGTTCCTTTCTGGGGATGTGCCGTAGGATGGGACGGTTGACGGTACATGTCCGGGGTCCCAAGAGGTGACATTGATTAATGGAAGGAACACCGACTCTGCATTGGCCGGGCAGATGTTCTGGGAGACGGGGGGGGGGGTCCTCAAGTGACCAGGCCCTGCGCCAGGTGGGGCTTCAGAGGTAACAACCACCACCTTGAATCAGAGCCAAAAACAAACCAGCATCCAGGGCAACGTGCCAAGCATAGCATCTATATCAGTGGTGGCGAACCAATGGCACGGGTGCCAGAGGCGGCACTCGGAGCCCTTTCTGTGGGCACGCACGTTGTCGCTCCAGCCCCGCCACCCCCTGTGGCCCCCTCCTCACCAGCAGCCCCCTCCCCAGAGGAGAGTCACCCCGGGCGCAGCCTGTGCATAGCAGCGCAGCCAAGGACATGGCAGCCGGGCAGCGGGGACAAAACTCCGCCCTCGCGCCCCGTTGCGTGCAGATGATGCTGCGGGGCGCGGACAGAGGGCGTGACCACCATGACGCTGCTGGCCCGCCTGGGCGATCTGCTGTGGCAGGCCGTGGAGGTGGTGGGTGGCCCTGCGGGCAGGAAACAGGGGGACGGGGCGGGGGCGAGGCGGTTTTGGGGCACTCGGTCTCCAAAAGGTTCGCCATCACTGATCTATATACATACGGAGACATGCCCACCGGTGTCCACATCAGGACATTCCGGACCAGTGGAAGCTTCCAGGAAATCTTCAAGGGAAGCCCCATAGAGAGGTAGTCCTCGACTTATGACCTCAGTTGAGCGCAATATTTCTGTGGCTAAGCGAGACGCTCCTTAAGTGACGTTTGCCCCCATTTTACGACCTTTCTCGCCACAGCAGGTTACGTGAATCGCTGCAGTTGTTAAGTTAGCGACACGGTTGTTAAGTGAATCCGGTGTCCCCCATTGACTTTGCTTGTCCTCAGGGGATCCCGGGACCCCCCCGAGACACTGCGACCGTCATAAATACGAATCAGGGGCCAAGCGTCTCAAATTTTTAATCACGTGTCCGCAGGGAGGCTGCAACGGTCGCAAGTGTGAAAAAACGGTCCTAGGTCCCTTTGTTTTCAGTGCCGTCGTAACTTTGAACGGTCGTTAAACGAACTGCTGCTAAGTTGAGGACGTCATCAGATCTGCTGAGAATGCACGGAGCGTCTATATATACCCTTCAGCAAAGCTTTCGTAAGGAAAGGGCTTCTGGGAAGGGTCTGAGCCAGCGGAGCTTTACACAAGTGGCCTGATTAGCTTGGTTGGTTGTGTGAATCCGGCTATTGTGATTTGTTCACTAAAGGTAAAGCAGGCTGATGAGCTTGAGAGAAAGTGACAGACACTAAGGGTGGCACACGGCCACCAGCATCCATCCTACAGGAATTATACTTGGAAGATCGGATTTTTAATATCGCCTGCAATACATGCCATCTCTCCCCCCCCATCCTGCCCAAGCCCTCCCCTTCTTTGCTGCCTATCAGTACCCCCCCCCATCTCATGCCCAAGCAGGCAGAGGCCTTAATAACAGTCTCCCAGCACCTTAATTTGGGGCTTTTAAACGGCCGTGTCATTTCTCCTTTAATTTTAGCACCGGGAGTTGCAAATTGACTACTCTCTGCTGCCTGCCTCACACCCACGGCTCCTCCACACGGGGGGGGGGCGTGCAAGCCTCCTGCTTGTGCAAAGAGGGCTGCGGAAAGGCCAGAGGGCCTGTCGCTTTCCCCCCCCCCATGCACACACACACACACACACACACACACACACACACACACCAACCCTGCATGCAAGTTGCTAGCCCCCCCCAATGAAAATCATTCTCAAGGTGACCCCCTCCCCTCTAAAAAGGGGGGGGGTTCTATCCACGTGCAAAGTGCGGAGTGCCTTTTAATCTTCGCTGGGCTGGAGCAGAGTTCCCATCTCTCGTAGTCCTAGCTTCCGTGAGTTGGGGATGATGGGAGGTACAGTCCCTTCTGAATCAGCCGAGTGGTCTGCCAGGCTTGGGGGGGAGCAAGGGCAGAGTGGTTGGGGAGGGGGCTATGTCCCAAATGCAGATGGGCCTTGGGGTGTCTGCAGGCCCAAAGAAGTCAAGATGGAGGCTTGGGTCACATGACCAAGGCCCCCCTCCCCCTTTCACGCGCATCTCGACTTTTTTCTAACCTCCCTTCACCGTGAACAAATTAAATGTATTATCTTTTGCCATTTGTGTTCATTGTAGATCAACGAACAGTTGCTGGAATTGGGTCTGTCCAGTTTAATGAAGAGAAGGATGAGGGGGGACATGATAGCAGCGCTCCAGTATCCCAGGGGTTGCCCCAAAGAAGAGGGAGTCAAGCTATTCTCCAAAGCGCCTGAAGGCAGGACGAGAAGCAATGGATGGAAACCAAACAAGAAGAGAAGCAACCTAGAACTAAGGAGGAATTTCCTGACAGTGAGAACAATTAACCAGTGGAACTCCTTGCCTCCAGAAGCTGTGAATGCTTCAACACTGGAAGTTTTTAAGAAGAGACAGCCATTTCTCTGAAATGGTATAGGGTTTCCTGCCTGAGCAGGGGGTTGGACTAGATGACCTCCAAGGTCCCTTCCAACTTTATTATTATTATTTATGGATCATCGCACAGTCAGCCAGATGTTCAGACTGCATTTGGCATTTTGTCTACCTATCGAGTCCTGGGATAGGCAGATGTGGATGTTTGATGGTATTACAGGTATCGTCGCAGGATGGAGGCAGTTCCTAGTAAGGCCGCCTTTTGCAATTGACTAATAGCGAATTTGTCAATGCCGATGATGGTGTTCAAGTGGTGCTCCAGTTGTTGTTGTTGTTATCTACATTAGTTCCATTTTTGTCAATGGAGAGAATGTCAAAGAAACAGTGGCCGATCACATTTATCACGGCGAGGTACCCTGCACGGATTTGTCCCACGGCACGATGGCCACAGCGAGTTGTCGCACTTCCTTTGTGGCTGCCTTCCAATAGGATTCCCCCATCTTTTGTTTTAAGCTTTGGGAGGGACATTTCTATCTTCAAAGGGGGGGGGCAAACTGCGCTGCTGATTTCCACGGATCCTCAGTCAGAGGCAACTCAAAGGGTCGAGAGTCTGCAGCTCACCCCCCCCCCATCAATATGGCCTGGAAATAGCCCCCCCCCCCTCCCCAGGACTTCAAAGAGGGGAAGATGTGTTTTGCAAACCCTCTATGGAGATGACAAAGTCTTTGGCTTCTGTCTCTGGCTGGGAATTGCTGGCTTGGCCGGATTCACATACAAGGCTTTCCCACATGAGTGGAAACCCCGGCTTGCCTCTGTGCACAGTGAGCTGGCTAGTCTCAACTGCAAGGGTTATTATTTGTTTTTTTTCCCCTCCTTTTCTGGGGTTTTTGCCTGCGGTGGGACTCCAGCTGTTGGGATGAGTTCAGCTTTCCAGCCTTCTGCAAGCCGAGATACATCACTAGAAGTGATTGGCGCCAGGTTTCGGTGGCTTTTCATGTTTTTAATCAGTGGAGTTTTGTCGTTGTCAAATGGTTGTGTGCTGTCTTTGATTGGGGGGCACCCCGAGTTGGCGGGAAGAGGGGCAGCTGTATAAATGCTGTAAACAAACAAATAAAAGGCTCCATTCAAGAGGTGGCCCGAGGCAGGAGGGGGGGGAGAGCCAGCTCATCAGGAAGGGCTGGAGAGATGTCAGGATGTGTCCCCTGCAAATTGGAGGCTGGAGGTTGCCTGCGGGCTCAGACTGCTCTGTGTACACACACACACACACACACACACACACACACACACACACACAGAAAGAGACACACTCCAGATTTACAAGAACGCCTGGACACCAGAAGTTGTGGGTGCTCCATCCCTGGAGCTTTTAAAGAAGAGATTGGACAGCCATTTGTCTGGAATGACGTAGGGTCTCCTGCCTGAGCAGGGGGTTGGACTAGATGACCTCCAAGGTCCCTTCCTATTCTATTAGTTGAAGCACCCGAAGCCAGAACAAGACACAACCCATGGAAGGTAATTAAGGAGAGACGCAACCTAGAACTAAGGAGAAATTTCCCCGACAGCGAGCAATTAATCAGCGGGACGGCTTGCCTCCAGAAGTAGCGGGGGCTCCATCACTGGAGCTTTTTAAGAAGAAATGGGACAGCCACCTGTCTGAAATGCTATGGGGGTCCCCTGCTTCAGCAGGGGGCTGGACTAGAAGACCTCCCAAGTCCCTTCCCAATCTGAGTTCTGCTGTTCTTCTGTTCTGGCACATTGGAATCGTAACTCAAGCAGCCAATTCAGGATTCTGTCCAAGCTGCCCCAGGATTGATGTTCCTGGCCAGAAAGAGACCATGTTCAAGAGACAAAAAAAAAAAAGCTTTTCCATCCCTCTTTGGCTCCCGGCCCATCCTTTGTGTGTGGCCGCCCCTTGAATGCTAGTAGTAAACGGGGAGGCGGAACTGCTCAGAGGAGGAGATGGAGGCGCATGGGTGCACAGAACTTCCCTTGTGCCGAGGGAAAAGAGGGCCTGCGATCAGACACACCACAGAGAAATGACTGAGCGCAAGCGCGCGCACACACACACACACCAACCTCTGGCTGCCTTACACACCCAATTCGGCCAGAGTTAATGGGCTGTGTAATGCAAACCAGGCGCACGGGGAAACTGCGGCCTGGCACACGTCAGATACTCTCTCCCTCCGCAGGGCAAGAGTCTTCGTTTGCGGCCTCCTCCCTAATCAGCAGGCCATTAACAGAGTGACTAATGGGAGGCCCTGTCTGGCTGGGAGATACTTGCAAGGGGGGGGGAGAGATCCAACGCAGCCCCCTTGGGTGCTGTGGCATCCACTCACTGACTCTCGCCAACTGTTTTCAAGCGGGCACCTCCAGCCCTCTCACCTGCCTCAGAACTCTGGCCAGGACAGAGTGCCACAAGGAGAGCCAGCTGGCACAAGCGGTAGTAAAGAGTGGCCTATCTGCAGCTGGAGGGGGACCCACTCTGTTTTTATGTCCGTGCGAAGGGCCCCGAGCGGCATGTCCACCGACGTCGCAGATTTACCCTGCCTTTATTCTTCTTCTAAATCAGTGGTTCTCAACCTGTGGGTCGCGACCCCATTTGGGGTCGATCGACCATTTCACGGCTGTCCGCCATTTTTTCCCCCTTTTCCGGCGGGTGCCTTACCTCCCTTGGGATGGGCCAGCTGGTGGCCCAGCCGGTGGTCGGCCTGCTCCATCTCTGCCGCTTGCCAGCTACGCCTCGGCCGGCGCAGGGGGCGGCACCACGCATGCGTGGCGCTCCCAGGCAGCGAAAGTCCTTGACTTACGACCGGTTGGGTAGTCCTTGACTTACAACCAGTTTAGTCCTCGACTTACGACCGGTTTAGTCCTTGACTTACGACCGGTTTAGTCCTCGACTTACAACCGGTTGGGGGTCGCCGCAATAAAAAGGTTGAGAACCACTGTTCTAAATAACTCTGTCAACGCTGCCAACATCGGATGTTTTTGCATTGACAACAGATGTAGCCATCTTTTACCTTTTGGTTTTAGAGTTAGATGGTGCTGGGAGGGGAGGATGTGAAGGAGAGTCCAGCCAGACATAACAACACTGAACTTAGCGTGAGAATCAAGGTTATTGTAACCAGAGCTGATAAGGAATTGGCGGGCTGAAGAACTGGAGAGGAAGCCCACGCTTCAAGCTAATTGGGGAATATGATTTAAGACTGACCCTAAGTCACCCAACCACCTTCGTGCCTAAGGCAGGACTACAACTCACTGTCTCCTGGTGATTGGCCCAGAGTAGCCCAGCTTAAGAGTTCCCATTTCTTTGATTCTTGGTGATTGTATGGAAACAGCCATGTCATTTTCGCGTCGACAAAACAGAAGTGGCTTGTCGTGGCATTCTTCTGGGACCCCTGGGGGTCTCCCCTTAGCCAGGCCCAACCCCTAGCATCTCAGCCTAGAGACACTCATCAGCCGGGCGCTGCCACCTGTTGAAGTGCAATGGTGACAAATTCAGTGTCAGAATCCAATTATATTTCATTTCTAGTTATCGACTATGGAAAACCCCATTTCTGTCCTCTCTGGATTCTGTCATACAACGAAGGGGAAGGGAGATGAGCAAAGGGGGTTTATGGCTCTCACTTCCCTCATTAAAACTTCAAAGGGACTGAATATGGATCTCACCAAGAGGACTGACCATAACAATATGGCCATCGCCTTTCATCTACTCCTCTCTGAAGTCTCCCTTCTGCCGGTCGAGAGGAAAAGGGGGTGGAAATGTAACGCCTGGATTTGTCGCTGGAAGGACGGTGGGGTGGGGGTGGGCTGCTTGGGAACACTTAAAACCTTGGATGGTAGGGATTGGCCTCTCAGATCCTGTAACCATCTTCTCTTAATAAAGGATGCCTGTTGGAAGAGATATTCCAAGAGTTCTGTCTTCTTAAGATGTAAAGTGGGGTGGGCCCTTACACTCAGTTCAAATTGGAGCATCTCGATAGTTGATGCACTCTGCTTTCTTGCAAAAGCTTCCTTCCTTTGGCCTAGCTGCCTGTAGCCAGAGGCGTTGCGTTTCGAAAGGCCTCTGAATTAAATGAGGTCTCCTCCAGTTTGGCTGGGTCACTGGGGAGCCGCTTCCAAAACATCAGCAAATGGCATCTACGAGGAGACATCATATTTAATGCATCGAGAGCTCGATGCCATCAAGTCAAATCAGCTTCAGTTTTCGCCTCGACCCGCTCGGGGTTTCTGGAGGGCTGTCCCAGCTTGGGCCGGCAAGAGAAGACTCTTGTGCCTTCGCGTATTTATTTAGAAATCTGATTTATAAGTCTACCCTTCCTGATTCCAAAAGGTTCTGGGTGGTGAATAACAAGACAGACTGTACAAAAAAAGAAAAAAAATGATCAAGAAAAGCAGAAGGGACGAACCTTGACATCCTTTCTTTTACTCTGGCCTTCCCCCAAAGCTCTCCACTCTAGGGTCTTTGAGGCTTCCCTGGAAGAGAGCTGGTGGGGGCTCTTGAAATCTATGGGGGGGGGAGCTGCTCCAGAGGGCAGGTGGGATGACAGATAAGGCTTTCTTCTGGGATCCTACTTTTTTTTTCTTTTTATGACCCTTTAATCCAGTGGTTCTCCACCTGTGGGTCGGGACCCCATTTGGGGTCGAACGACCATTTCACAGGGGTCGCCAAACAACGCAGTCCGCCATTCCCCCCCCCTTTTCCTTAGCTGGGCTCCTCCCTTTTATTCTATTGGCTTTTGAAAGCCAATAGAATAGACTCTCTTGAACAGAGTCTAATTCTATTGGCTTCCAAAAGCCAATAGGAATTGTCCAGGCTGTCTCTGCCCTGCTGAGCCCACCAAAAGTCCCATTCTGCAAGCGGTGCTGCACCAGTGGAGTAGTCCTCGACTTACGACCGGTTGAGTAGTCCTCGACTTACGACCGGTTGGGGGTCGCGGCATTAAAAAGGTTGAGAACCACTGTTTTAGAGAGTTGTGTAGGAGAAGTCAAGCCAGGCGCAGTCCCCTTCTGGCTGGAATAGAAGAATTCCTCCGTACTGGCCATCATTCTTCTCCCCCGTGTAAAAGTCTCCGGGAGCCTTGCCTAGTTATGTCTTCCTCTCAGATTTACAGTTCAACAGACCTTCAAGATCGGTGGACAGCTGAGAGCGCCCAGAGGACTGGCAGAGCCGGAAAAGACATGTGTGAATCAAGAGAGAAGATGACAACCTCGGGATCCCACTCCGAGGGGGGGGGAGAAGGGGGGGCAGGTGAGGCTGATCTAAGCTGCCAAGATTGTTTTGTTGCCTAATGCGAGGCAGGCTCTGCCCTTAAGCAAGAAGACACAGCCACCGCGGGCAGCGCGCCAGGCCCTGGGAGTCCTTCGGGATGATCAGATCTATGAACCTGGCGCTGGAGGGGTTTCATTTCTAGAACAGAAGAGAAGATCACCTGGGAACCTGGTTGAGCTTTTGCAGACCTGCATTCACACAATACGTTTAGCCTGGTTCTCAAAGTAACCCATGTTTTCGGTTTTACACGTTACTGCAGCCTGAATACAAGGGCCAAGTAGATTAAGGTTGGGTTGATTACGGCTAGTCCTCCATTTACGATCACAATGGGGCCCAGCATTTCTGTTGCTAAATGAGAGTGAGTTTTGCCCCGTTTTGCGACTTTTCTTATTTATTTATTTATTTTATGAGACTTATATACCGCTTTAAGTGCAAGCACTCTCTAAGCGGTGTACACCAGTAAGCAATGTATGTATATATATTTACATTGCCCCCAACAATCTGGGTCCTCATTTTACCTACCCTGGAAGGACGGAAGGCTGAGTCAACCTTGAGCCGGTGAGATTTGAACCGCTGACCTGCTGAACACAGTCAGCTAAAGTGGCCTGCAGTACTGCACTCTAACTGCTGCGCCACCTCGGCTCTTTTTTTCTTGCCACAGTTGCTAAGCGAATCACTGCGATTGTTCACTTAGTAACTCGGTTGTTAAGTGAACCTGGATCCCCCCATTGACTTTGCCTGTCAGGTCACAAAAGGGGACCCTGTGACCCCGGGACCCTGCGACCGTCATAAATATGAGTCAGTTGCCAAGCATCTGAATTTTGATCATGTGCATGGAGGATGCTGCGACAGTTGTAAGTGAATCACAGGACCCTGGAACACTGCAACCGTCATAAATGTGAGTCAGCTGCCAAGCCTCTGAATTTTGATCACATGGCCAACGGGGATGCTGCAAGGGTCATAAGGGTGAAAAATGGTCATAAGACCCTTTAGTCAATGCTTTTGTGACTTTGACCGGTCCCTAAATGAACCGTTGTAAAGTTGAGGACTGCCTGCAGCCTGAGTACAAGGGAATCAAGGTCTTTTAGCTGCTCAGTATTTCATCCATTCAAAACGCTCCTGTCCGAATATGGAATATTTTAAACCTTCCCAAAAACTTTCCACTCTTTTGTTCCAAGCTCTGACATATAATGACACGACTGGCTATAGCCAATCAATGGAAGACCCCCAGCTCCATTCTGTGCCGTCCTACAGCAGGACAGGCGGTCCCTGACTTACAACAGTTCATTTAGCGACCGTTCCAAATTACAACAGCACCCAAAAAAAAAAAAGCGACTCGGGACCGTTTTTCACACTTAACAACCGTCGCAGCATTCATCGTGGTCAAGTGATCAAAATTCAGAGGCAACTGGTTCATATTTATGAGCGTTGCCGTGTCGGGGGGTCACGTGATCCCCTTTAGCGACCTTCTGACCGGCCAAGTCAATGGGAGAAGCCAAATTCACTTAACAACCGGGTTACTAGCTTATCAACTGCAATGATTCAACCGTGGCAAGAAAGGTCGTAAAATGGAACGAATGTCTCACTTGGCAAGAGAAGTCTGGGCCTCGACTATGGTCGTAAGTCGAGGACCACCTTTAATCTGCACTCTGGCACGCTTAAGAGAGCCGCGCTATCTCTCCAACCCGATGCGCTCGGGGATAACATTCCCGCATCCCGCTGTCAGCGACGGGGCCTTCTCCGAAAGGAAGCTGCCCCAGGCGGAGGGCGGCCCAGCCTCTCTTAATAGGTGGCAATTGTGGGGGTCTCTGAGGGGGGAGAGGTGGCCCCTGTGCCCCTTCTTTCCAGGGCGCTTCAGGGCCTGGGTATAATAGGGCTCATTAAAGACTTTCCGGTCTTCCCTGCCAGCCCCTTGTCTCATTAAAGTGGATTGGGCTGTCAGCTCCAATACGCAAGGAGCTTCATCAGCAGTGCAGGAGCTGGGGAGGGGGGGGACAAACTAAGGGGGGCTGTGGAGGAGAAGCAGATCCTAGATTTGGTTTTCTCTGATGCAAGATTCTCCGGGGGGGGGGAGAGAGGTGGGTGCTGCAACAGGGGAAATGTGCAGAGAGAAGCAGAATAACTGGGTAAGAGAATAACAGACTTGGAAGGGACCTTGGAGGTCTTCTAGTCCAACCCCCTGTACCCGTGGTGGCGAACCTGTGGCACGGGTGCCAGAGGTGGCACTCAGAGCCCTCTCTGCCCCCTAGGCCTTCAGCTGGGTTTTATAAAACCTTTTCTCTTGAGGCCTCCGCCGCCGTGTGCAAAAAAAAAAAAAGGTTCAATCAATCAATTTCAACTTCTCGCAGGAAACAAAAAGATCTTGCAAAGTTGGAATTGATTGATTGAACTTTTTAGTCCCACCCAGTCTGCCGTTACCACTGCAGCCACGCCCACCCAATGGGCCACGCCCACTCAATGGGCCACCGCCCATCCGGCACCCAACGATACGTAAGTGGGTTTTGGGTTGCAGTTTGGGTATTCGGTCTCTAAAAGGTTCGCCATCACTGACCTATGCCATCTCAGACAAAGGGTCGTCCAGTCTCTTCTTAAAAATTCTGGAGGCAGGTTGTTCCACTGGTTAATTGTCCTCACTGTTAGGAAGTTTCCCCTTAATTCCAGGTTGCTTCTCTCCTTGATTAGGTCCCATCCATTGTTTCTTGTCCTGCCCTTCAGATGCTTGGGAGAATAGCTTGACTCCCTCTTCTTTGTGGCAACCCCAGAGATAATTGGAATACTGTTATCATGTCACTTCTAGTCCTTCTCTTCATTAAACTAGACCTACCCAATTCCAGCAACCGTTCTTTATGTGTTTTAGCCTCCAGCCCCCCCCCCCCGATTATCTTTGTTGCTCTTCTCTGCACTCTTTTCAGAGTCTCAACATCTTTTCTTATATCGAGGCGACTAAAACTGGATGCAGTATTCCAAGTGTGGTCTTACCACGGCATTGTAAAATGGAACTGATACTTCGTGTGTTTCCACCCGTGGCTTCAGGTGCTTGACCCCCCCCCCAACTTCTTTGAGGCAGCCCCTCAAACATCGGAACGCTGCTTTCTTGTCACCCTTAGTCCTTTCGGAACAGTTTCAGCGTCCCAGGGTTACGTCATCAACGGGGAAACCAGATCCACTTAACAACCAGGTTACTAACTTAACAACTGCAGTGATTCATTTAACAAATGTGGCGAGAAAAGTGGTAAAATGGGGCAAAACTCACTTAAGAAACTGACTCACTTAGCCACAGCAATTCTAGGCTCAGTTGTCGCCGTAAGTTGAGGACTACCTATAGCGAGGCTAAAGGAGCTAGAGCAGCTCAACCTGTGGGTCGGGACCCCATTTGGGGTCGAACGACCATTTCACGGGGGTCGCCAAACAACGCAGTCCGTCATTTTTTCCCCCCTTTTCCTTAGCTGTGCTCCTCCCTTTTATTCTATTGGCTTTTGAAAGCCAATAGAATAGACTCTCTTGAATAGAGTCTAATTCTATTGGCTTTCAAAAGCCAATAGGAATTGTCCAGGCTGTCTCTGCCCTGCTGAGCCCGCCAAAAGTCCCATTCTGCAAACGGTGCTGCACCAGTTGAATAGTCCTCGACTTACGACTGGTTGAGTAGTCCTCGACTTACGACCGGTTGGGGGGTCGCGGCATTAAAAAGGTTGAGAACCACAGCTAGAGCATTTTTTTTTAAGTCCAGAGCAAGGACAGGAGAGTTAGAAGCAGCTGAGGCAGGCACCTCCCTGGTTCACAGGAGCATAAAAGTTCTTCTCATATCCTGCCTGGTTTTAATTTTAAGTTACCCGGTTTCACTTGGGAACTGGCTGGCTTGTAAACTAAATAAAAACATAAAATTAAGAGTCTCTGCTATTTTACTAGTATCTCTGTGTCTTTATTTATGGAGCGTGCCATCAGGCAGCCTGGCCACAGCTGGAAATGCTGTCGCCAGCCACCGTTTACTCCTCAATCACATCCTGGGTTCTAAAAAATTAAACTTGCATCTTGCTTTGGCATCCCCGACTCCACAGAGCGGCGTTTCTCAACCTTGGCCATTTGAAGATGCGTGGACTTCAACCACCCAGAATTCCCCAGCTATGCTGGCTGGGGAATTTTGGGAGCTGAAGTCTGCTCGTCTTCAAACGGCCAAAGTTGAGAAACACGGGCATAGAGGAGCGGAAGGCAATAAAATTCTGTAATTTTAGCACCACGGAGAGGTCTTTCCTGCACCCTCCAGGCAAGCACATTTTTCCACACAGCGTTTCCCTGGGACAGAAAAAAAAAAGAAGCATGGCTATCACGGAAGGCTCCAACACATGTTTCTTTGCAGCTTTAAGATGTGTGGATCTCAACTCCCAGAATTCTCCAGTCAGCAGAGCTGCCAAGGTTGAATCATAAAATCACAGGGGCCTCGGAGGTCATCTAGTCCAACTCCCTGCCCAAGACAGGGGTCTTTGGGTCATTCTGGAAAAAAATATTTTCTTGAAGACTCCCAGTGATGGAGCATCCACAATTCCAGGAGGCAAGCTGTTCCTTTAATTCAGTGGTTCTCAACCTGTGGGTCGGGACCCCATTTGGGGTCGAACGACCATTTCACGGGGGTCGCCAAACGACGCAGTCCGCCATTTTTTTCCCCCTTTTCCTTCACTGTGCTACTCCCTTTTATTCTATTGGCTTTTGAAAGCCAATAGAATAGGCTCTCTTGAATAGAGTCTAATCCTATTGGCTTTCCAAAGCCAATAGGAATTGTCCAGGCTGTCTCTGCCCTGCTGAGCCCGCCCAAAGTCCCATTCTGCAAACGGTGGTGCACCAGTTGAGTAGTCCTCGACTTACGACCGGTTGAGTAGTCCTCAACTTACGACCGGTTGGGGGTCGCGGCATTAAAAAGGTTGAGAACCACTGCTTTAATTGTTCTCACAGTCAGGTAATTCCTACATATTTCTAGGTTGCTTCTCTCCTTGATAAGTTTCCATCCATTATTTCTTGTCCTGACCTCTGGTGCTTTGGAGAATAGCTTGAACCCCTCGTCTTTGTGGGGTTCAAATATTGGAAGACAGCTGTCATGTCACTCCTTCTCCCCCTTAGATTAGACATGCTTAGAGTTCTCTCAACCGTTCGCCCTACAATTTAGCCTCCAGACACCTGATCCTCTTTGTTGCTCTTCTCTGCACTCTTCCCAAGATCTCAGCATCTTTTTCCTATCAGGATGGCCACAAAAGGACACAGTATTCCTGCAGTGGCCTCACTAGGGCGGAATAACGTGTCACGATCGCTCCTTGTGATCTTAAGAAACCCAGGTCTAGCACAAGGGCTTAGCCGTGGAAATAAATCAGCGTATTGTGCAAAACCCTAATGAGGATTCATTCATAAAACCACCCTCTCATTGTAAAATATCTCAGTGGGCTGGCCTTCCCTAACATAAATAGACAGACAGTCAGACAAACAGATACACACACACACACACACACACACACACACACACAGGTAGTCCTCGACGTACGACCACAATTGAGCCCAAAATTTCTGTTGCTAAGTGAGACATTTGTTAAATGGGTTTTGCCCCATTTTACGACTTTTCTTGCCGTATTTGTTAAAGGAATCACTGCAGTTGTTAGTAACACAGTTGTTAAAGGAATCTGGCTTCCCCCTTGATTTTGCCCAGGTCACAAAAGGAGATTATACACAAACCCCGGGACACTGCGACCGTCATAAACACGAATCAGCTGCCAAGCATCTGAATTTTGATGCCCTGACCCTGCTGATGCTGAAACGGTCCTAAGTGTGAAAAATGGTCTTAAGTCGCTTTTTTTCAGCGCTGTCGTAACGGTCACCAAACGAACAATGGTCGGTCGAGGACTACCTGTCCACCCACCTTAACCAAGCCTAATCTATCCAAGTTTAGCACGTTTCACAAATGCAGCTGCCCAGGCTTTAATGGGCTAATCACAAACCCAGTCGCTGTTTTTAATATCCCTGGAAGGAATGGTTGCAAGACCCCTGGAGGTGGAATTGGCAGGAAGGGGAGAGGAACGGCCTCTTATGTGAATTAAAAGTTTCCAGCCTTCATTTCCCACCTTTCATTTCGCTTCGCTGGCTATCTTGTCAGTAGATTAAGACGAATCATGTTGCAATTAAAAAACGAAACCTCCAGGCTCTGTTAAAAGATACCTGTGAATATCGGGTGACAGGGACTGTCTCCATAAGTATCCAGGGACTGTACTTCAAGCTTAACCAGGAGATCCAACACCATTTTAAACAAACGGCTGTTCAGTCTCTTCCTAAAAACCTCCAGTGATGGAGCAACCCACAACTTCTGGTGGCAAGCTGTTCCACTGGTTAATTGTTTCTCCTTAATTCCAGGTTGCTTCTCTCCTTGATCAGTTTCCATCCGTTGCTTCTTGTGCTACCTTTAGGTGCTTTGGAGAATAGCTTGACTCCCTCTTCTTTGGGGTAACGAACCCTGCTATCATGTCACCCCTGGTCTTTCTTTTCATTAGACTAGATATTCCCAATTCCAGCAACCGATCCTTATATGTTTTAGCCTCCAGTCCCCTGATCATCTTTGTTACTCTTCTCTGCACTCTTTCCAGAGTCTCAACATATTTTTTATATTGTGGTGACCAAAACGGGATGCCGTATTCCAAGTGTGGCCTTACCAAGGCCTTGTAAAGTGGTATTAATACTTCACGTGATCTTGAGTCTATCCCTCTGTTAATGCAACCTAGCACTATGTTGGCTTTTTGGGCATCAGCAGCACACAGCTGGTTCACATTTAAGGGATTGTCCACTAGGACTCCGAGATCCCTCTCTCAGTTACTACTATTGAATTACTACTATTGAAATGCAGCAGTATAGTAGTGGAAGTGATACAGTTAGGAATCTTAGCCCTCAGATGATTAGCTAACCTATCTTCCACTTCTCCCCAGAACATTTGCCTCATCCAGATGATGGTTCAGACAGGGCTGCCTCCCCACCCACCCGCAATCGCTCAAAACATCTCAGCCTTCGTGCCCGGCTGCTTTGAAAGTCCAGTTTACGACACGCAGGTAATTATGACGAATGTTAACCTTTAGATTTCAAGATTTTTCTCGCCAAAACGCTCATCTTGTTGCTTTGCCGGCTGCAATTTGCACCACGCCACACCTTCGGGGCGGAGCGGCAAAAACATTTCCTCTCAACTGGATTTGCAATAAAAAGGGTGAGGGGGTTTAAGCAACAGACACAAACACACACCCGCCGCTCATGCGGAAGAGTTTTTGGTTTTCATGAGCTCTGACACAAACTTAATCCGATTCGGACTAATGAACAGATTGCCTGTAATTATCTTTTAGGCTCTTCGCTTCTCCAAAGTCTCCGATGCATTTCTTTTGCTCAGAGAGGAGAGCAAAAAAGCAAATTTTTGAAAGGAGATGTTACATTTAGAAACGCATACCGGCCCATGCACATTTACCAATATGCTTTCGGGGAGAGAAAAAAAATATATTCATAATAAGGTATAAGTAATATTTGTTTAAATCACAGCAAGTGCAGAATGGATAGAAACCAAATCTACCAGCGCGTCTGCTGTTCTACAAACCTTTGTTTCACTTCTCTTCTTCTTTGGATCTCTGATCGTAAATAAATAAACTTTGAAAGGTTCTCCTGGGTTCCCAACAATCTGCAGCCTCGTTGCCCACAGCCACTTCACCCAGAGATCAACGGCTCCTTAAGGATTTATTTATCCCAGATAATTTCCAAGCGGTTCCCTCCAGAGGACAGTTGCAACCAGATGCCCTGGGGTTTAACCCTGCTGCTGACACCCCAAAGGCAGATTCTTCCTCTTTTTAAGTTGCATTTAAAGCCCAAACCTTCTGCTTCTCATTAGCTCTGAATGCTTGCACAACAAGGGGGGGGGGAGGGAGAGAAAGAAAGAAACCGAATCCAAACATTCACGAGCCAGCGAGCAAGTGAGAAATAAAAGGTCCCAGAATGCAACTTTAAGCAAACAAGTAAATAAATAACACTCTGAAGATGCTGAAAAAGACGCGTTGGGGCAAATGTACAAACATTTTAAATTGCTACTGTTGTTAGGAAGATGGCGAGGATGATAACGATGCAAAATTATTACCGTCCAGAATGCAAACCCGTGTTTCGTGGCTGAGACTGCACTGGTCTCGTGTCTCTCACCGTTGTCTACCCTGGTGTTTCTCAATCTTAGCAACTTTAAGAATGGGTGAACGTCCACTCCCAGAATCCCCCAGTCAGAAGGGTTTAAGATGGGTGGACTTCAACCCCCAGAATCTCCCAGCCAGCAGGCTTTAAGAGGGCTGGGCTTCAACCCCCAGAATCCCCCAGCCAGCAGGCTTTAAGAGGGGTGGGCTTCAACCCCCAGAATCCCCCAGCCAGCAGGCTTTAAGAGGGGTGGGCTTCAACCCCCAGAATCCCCCAGCCAGCAAGTTTTAAGAGGGGTGGACTTCCACTCCCAGAATTCCCCAGTCAGAAGGGTTTAGGATGGGTGGATTTCAACTCCCAGAATTCCCCAGCCAACAGGCTTTAAGATAGGTGGATTCAACTCCCAGAATCCCCCAGTCAGAAGAGTTTAAGATGGGTGGACTTCAACTCCCAGAATCCCCCAGCCAGCATGAATTCTGGGAGCTGCAGTCCAGACACTTGCTCAGGCTGAGAAACACCCGTCTACCCACCTGGTCTTTTCCGTGGCATTTCTGCCTTCTGAAATTTTTAACCCATTCTCCTTCTCTCGCGCGCACTTGCTCTAGTAACCGCATGAACATCAGCCTCCCCCCCCCCCTTTGACAAACCTGCGGGTCTTCCGGCACTGCGCAGCACAAGTCCCGTGGCTTCCAGCTGGCCGACTCCCCCTGGGGGGAGACGAGCCTAAGAAGGGGGCAATCTGGCAGGGGACCCCCCCCCCGGTTCCTTTCACCCTGGCTGAGCTCTTCACGGATTGGCCCTCAAGTGCATCCACAAGGATGCTTGTGGCATGGACGGGTAGCTTTTTCTGCAGGCGGTGCTGCCCGTGTCTTTTGGCGTGGAAGCGGGGAGAGGAAGGACCTCCTCACCCATGTTGTGCATTTCTTCTACCCTCCCCTCTCCTCCCCCAGGAAGGCAGATCAGCCCCTGAAAACCTGCCTATGCAGAATCTGAGCCTGCAGCTGCTTTTAACAAGGATCCATTCCGGGGATCTGCTTCTGAGCCGTCCCAGGTCTGGATGAGCACCGCGGAGGCCCCAATTAAAGGCTGAGCAGAAAGGCCCTTTACCCCCAAGGGGGGGGCTCGTTCCCCTCCCCCAAAATGCTTTGGCAGGACCCTGTCCCTGTGGCCGCTCCCCCCCAACGTCCACCCACCCTCCGTCCCAACTCGCTGACTACTCACGGTCATTGCACACCGGGCCGCCGTAGGAGGTCATGGTACAGTCACACGTGTAGCCGTCCCATTGCTGAAGGCAGACGCCCTGATTGGAGCAGGAGTCCTCCGTACAGGTGGTGCTGGGGCCTGGGGAGCAGGGGGGGTGGGTGGGGAGGAAGCAGGAGGCAGAATCAGGGGACCAGCTCTAAGCCAGGGCACTATCAGGCCAGGAAGGGCACTGCCAACTTCCCAAGCACGGCAGGTTATATAGAGCAGTGGTTCTCCACCTGTGGGTCGGGACCCCATTTGGGGTCGAACGACCATTTCACGGGGGTCGCCAAACAACGCAGTCCGCCATTTTTCCCCCCTTTTCCTTAGCTGGGCTCCTCCCTTTTATTCTGTTGGCTTTTGAAAGCCAATAGAATAGACTCTCTTGAATAGAGTCTAATTCTATTGGCTTTCCAAAGCCAATAGGAATTGTCCAGGCTGTCTCTGCCCTGCTGAGCCCGCCAAAAGCCCCATTCTGCAAACGGTGCTGCACCAGTTGAGTAGTCCTCGACTTACGACCGGTTGGGGGTCGCGGCATTAAAAAGGTTGAGAACCACTGATATAGAAGATGCCAACTTGCTAATGCTTTGGGAAATCTGGGGGGCCCTGAGCTGTGTTGGGAGGGGGGGCAAGGACAGCCCCAGTGGCCGTGTTCACCCAACGTTAAACTCTAAAGCGGGGTTCCCCACCTTGGCCTCTTTAAAGAGCTGTGGACTTCAAACTCCCAGAATTCCAGGTGTGGAGTTAAAATCCACACCTCTTCCAACGGCCCAGGTGGAGAAACGCAGCTGTAAAGCCTAGGACGGTGAACAAAATTAAATTCCTGCCTGGATTTGTGCATCCACCCGTTTTCTGACCTTGCACACCGCGCTGGATCTTCAGCGGATTGAACGGGCTGCTTTCTCCCAAAAACTGCGCTGACACACAACCAAGGCACCTTTTATGAATTAAGCCGTTCAGGTTTTACTTTAGCTGGTTAAGTGGGGTGTTATGCAAACTCCGTGGCTCCGTTCGCGTAATGGTGGGATAAGGGAAGCTTAATGTCCTCACAGGCATCTGAGACACGGACAGATATTTACCTAGCGCTGCACTCATGCCTCCTCTTCACTGCTTAATCCTAGCTTATTGATTCAACTAATTGGCTGGAATGGCACGGAAGGCTACAGGTGGGCTCAGCCCAGACAAGTGGCAGGCGGGCCAGCTCTATCCCACTTACCTTGTTGTCTGAGCTGAGCTGCAGTTACACAAGCTCACCCTAGAAAGAGAGGACAGCGGCTGATTCCAAGAACAGCCCCCACCCCAAATTCAGAGGTCCGTTCACAAAACACGCAGAACATGCAAGACCCAAAGAGTTGGTCATCGTCTGACTTTGTGTCACAGCTTGGTTTACTTAATGCACTAGGAGGGAGGGAGGGAGGAGGAATTGGAGGCAAAGGGGGAGAGAGAGAGAGGAAGGAAGGAAATGGAGAGAGAAGAAGGAAGGAAGGAAATGGAGGGAGGATGGAGGGAGGGAAGTAAGGAAGGAAAGAAGAAAACGGGGAAAGGGAAAGAGGGAGGGAGGGAGGAGAATTGGAACGGAAAGAAAGAAAGAAATAGAAGGAGAGAGGAAGGAAGGAAGGAAGGAAGGAAGGAAGGAAGGAAGGAAGGAAGGAAGGAAGGAAGGAAGGAAGGAGAGGAATGAGGAAGAGGGAAAAGGGAGGGAAGGAAGGAAGGAAGGAAGGAAGGAAGGAAAGGAAGGAAGGAAGGAAGGAAGGAAGGAGATTGGAATGAGGAAGAGGGAGAAAGGGAGGGAAGGAAGGAAGGAAGGAAGGAAGGAAAGAAGGAAGGAAGGAAGGAGATTGGAATGAGGAAGAGGGAGAAAGGGAGGGAAGGAAGGAAGGAAGGAAGGAAGGAAGGAAGGAAGGAAGGAAGGAGATTGGAATGAGGAAGAGGGAGAAAGGGAGGGAAGGAAGGAAGGAAGGAAGGAAGGAAGGAAGGAAGGAAGGAAGGAAGGAGATTGGAATGAGGAAGAGGGAGAAAGGGAGGGAGGGAGGGAGGGAAGGAAGGAAGGAAGGAAGGGAAGACCCTTTGCCCCTCTTACCGTCACAGCCTCTCTCGACGTGCCCGATCCGGTGCAGGGCGTCGGCGATGAGGTCTGGGAGTCGGCCGTTGAGGTCCACGGAGGCCAGGCAGCCCTGGAAACCGTCCCGAGAGGCAACCAGTTTGGGCAGGTTGTTGAACATGCTTTTGCTCAAGCCTCCGATGTACAGCTCCCCTGCAAGGCCGAAGAGAGGTGCGTTAGGAGCCCTCCAGCCCTTCCAAGGGTGGGGGTCAAGACAAGGGTCCAGATGGGGATCCCCTTCTTTTGGATACTGAAGGGGATCCTGGACAAGAAAAAGGGATTCAGCGTAAGAGTCGCTGGGAATTAGATGGTATAGACTTTTAATAAATTATTTGTCTATCTATCTGGTCCATTTGTCCTCTATCTATCGTCTCTATGCTGTCTGTCTGTCTCGATCTCTGTATCTCTGTTTCTATTATATCATCTATCTATCTATCTATCTATCCATCCATCCATCTATCTATCATCTATCTATCATCTATCTATCTATCTATCATCTATCTATCTATCATCTATCTATCTATTTATCTATCTATTTATCTATCTATCTATTATCTGTCTATCTATCTATCTATCTATCTATCCATCCATCCATCCATCCATCCATCTATCATCTATCTATCTATCATCTATTATCTGTCTATCTCTGTCTCTGTCTGTCTATCTATCTATCTATCTATCTATCTATCTATCTATGTTTGTCTATCTATCTATCTCTGTCTGTCTGTCTGTCTATCTATATATCTATCATCTATCTGTCTGTCTCTTTATGTCTGTCTGTCTATCTATCTAATCATGTCTATCTATCTATCTATCTATCTATCTATCTATCTATCTATCTATCTATCTTTCTCTGTGTATCTCTGTCTGTCTATCTGTCTCTCTCTCTCTCTGTCACTATCTCTATCTCTATCTCTATCTATCATCTATTTATCTCTATCTCTGTCTATCTTTCTCTCTCTCTTTCTCTGTTTCTATCTATATCTATCCACCCATCCCTCCCTCCCTCTACTCTCTCTCCGTTTCTCTCGGCAGCCTTGATTCCTGGCAACTGCCTGGCCCGGCCTCTTCATTCCTGGCACCATTTTCAGAAGAGATTTGCCCTCCTCTCCTTCTTCCCAAGGCTGATAATGTTGAGCCAGATTGGCTAGCACGGGGATGGGAGACCTAGGGGAGATCCCAGGACTGAAGACTAGACTGACAACTCCCAAAACAGCCCTAGAAGACGATGGCAAAGAAGCCCCCAAGGAGCCACGCTCAATCCAGGAGTCCTTGACTTACGACCACGACTGAGCCCCAAATTTCCATTGCTAAGCAAGAGAGGTGTTAAGTGACTTTGGCCCCGTTTCACAACCTTCCTCGCCATTAAGCCGTTAAGCGAATCACTACAAGTGTTAAGCGAGTCACACGGCTGTTAAGTCAGTCTGGTTTCCCCCAGGGACTTTGCGTGTCCGAAGGTCGCAAAAGGGGGATCACGTGACCCCTGGGAGACATCGCAACCGTCCTAAGTACATGCCAGTAGCCACGGGGGTGTGTGTGTGTGTGTGCAATGGTTGGAAGTGTGAAAAATGTCCATAAGTTCCTTTTTTCAGTCCCGTCGTAACTTTGAACGAACAAACGGTTCTAAATCAAGGACCATCCATATTAGACAAAACCCAGCCGAATACAATTGTGAAGTTATGCGCTTCCACACAACAGCTTCTGTCATCCCCAAGGGGGGGGAAATCACCCCACGGATCCAGAAGATGGAACCTCCCCATCACCCAAACTGCAGCTTTTGCTTAGACCCAAATCTCTCTTTTTTAAATTAAATTATTTATTTCTTCCTTAAGGTCTGAGAGCCGCTCAGAGCAGTTTTGTTAAAGGTCACAGCCCACATTAGATTAATTATGATGTCTACCGCTCTCTACTGTTATGCTCTGGATCCCTTTGGTTTAGCTTATTGAATTAGGGGTTGTTGTTTCTTTTTTTTTTAAAAAAAAAAGAAAACACAACCGTATCCAAACTGTCACACTTAAAAGCTAATTTAAACCCCAGAGCATGAAACTGCCTCTTTCCTCCAGGCAAAACATTTGCCCAGAAGTAGAGATTTGACTTGGTTTAAAGCTATGCACAAAATGCACTCAGCGTTCCGCATAAATTGCCGGCACGTTCAGCGTCTTCCATGACAGATTAGTCCAAGTGCGAGCAACTGAGCCCTAGCCAGAAATGCCCCTGTTCTCTCCGTTATATTATTTCCCCTTTGCAGTGAAGAAGCAATTAATTTTTCTAAAAAAAAAAAACAACCTCTGGATGCTCTTATTTTCTTTATTTCGTTTTTAATTTAAAGCGAGCGCAAGAAGAATTAAAGCAGAAGGGAACCGGGGGGGGGGCAGGGAAGACTTCTCGCTGGCCACTGACCCGGAGTTTTAAACATCTGCTTTTTAAAAATCCCACATGTGGAGCGGAAAGGATGAATCTTAGAAAGGGGACACCTAAAGTGTAAACATCTTTTCTGGCAGGCGTTTGCCACGCTTCTTTTATGGAGTAAATGAAAAATAAGTGAACCCCGTATTATGTTTCTAAAGGAACCCAGGGGAGAAAGAAACAGCCCAAAATGAAAATTTAAGCTGGTTTCTAAGGGGGGAAACATAATTGTCAAAATAACACAATAACAGAGTTGAAAAGGACCTTGAAGGTCTTCTAGCCCAGGGCTTTTCCACCTTTTCACCCATTGTACCACTTTTAGGAGAGGGCAACATCCGAGGACCACCAGTCGCCTAGCAAGGTGTCAAAAACTTGATGACCAAAAAAAAAAAAAACCAAAGGAAAAAAATGATAAAGTACAGGTAGTCCTCGACTTACAACAGTTCGCTTAGTGACTGTTTGAAGTTACAATGGCACTGAAAAAAGTGCCCCCAAGCCACAGCCGAGCAAGACACACCTGCCTGCCCCTATGCCATTCCGAACAAACTGCTGTCTAGTCTCTTCACAAAAGCCTCCAGTGATGGAGCACCCACGACTTCTGGTGGCAAGCTGTTCCACTGGTTAGTTGTTTTCACTGACAGGAAATTCCTTCCTGATTTCCAAACATTTGTTTCAACGTTTCTCAGCCTTAGCAATTTTAAAATGCGTGGACTTCGACTCCCCAAATTCTGGCTAGGGCAGGGGTAGGCAACCTTGGCTCTTTTATGACTGGTGGATTTCAACTCCCAGAATTCCTGAGCCAGCGATGCTGAGGAGAAATGGAGGAGAAATGCTGGCTCAGGAATTCTGGAAGTTGAAGTCCACGAGTCATGAAGGGGCCATAGTTCCCCCATGCTGGCTCAGGAATTCTGGGAGTTGAAATCCACGAGTCATAAAGCGGCCTAGGCCTAGGCCAGAGGTAAGCAACCTTGGCTCTTTTATGACTCGCGGACTTCAACTCCCAGAATTATTCCGGAACCTGAACTGAGATGCCTTGTAATTCAGTTCCAGACAGCATCAACTCAACAAAAAAATGGTTTTAAAACAAATATTTATTCCAGGAATTCTTAGCAGAAACTTAACATTCTGTAGATGCATCTGGTTTTGTATATTTGTCCACTTTGCGTAGATAAAAACAGTAATTTCTCCCTATCAGCTTAGCGTGGCTGGCTCAGGAATTCTGGGAGTTGAAGTCCACGAGTCATCAAAGAGCCAAGGTTGCCTACCCCTGGGATAGGGAATTCTGGGATTTGAAGTCCCCCCCCCCATTTTAAAGCGGTTGAAGTTGAAAACCAGTGGCTTAGAATGACCATCGGCGGAACACAGGAAGTCCTTGACTTACAGCTATTCATTTAGCGACTTTTCAAAGTTAACAGCGGCACTGGAAAAAGTGGCTTATGACCGTTTTTCACACTTACGACTTCTGCAGCAATCCCATGATTGCGGGATCAAAATTCAGATGCTTGACAACCGGTTCATACTTACGACGGTCACAATGTCCTGGTCTTCTTTTGCGACCTTCTGGCAAGCAAAGGTAATGGGGGGAGCCAGATTCACTTAACAACCGCATTACTAACAACTGTAGCGATTCACTTAGCAACTGTGGCAAGAAAGGTCGTAAAATGGGGCAAAACTCACTTAACAACTGTTTCGCTTAACAACATAAATTTTGGGCTCCATTGTGGTCGTAAGTCGAGGTCTACCTGTAATATATTTCTTCCTAATTTTGCATTTAACAGCTACCACCGATTTTGGCCAGCTATTTTTTTTGGGGGGGGGGGGGTTTGAAGGCCTAAAGGTCGCCCCCTGGTGCCTTAACTGGAAACTGCTGCAGTGGTTCTCAACCTTTTTAATGTCGCGACCCCCAACCGGTCGTAAGTCGAGGACTACTCAACGGGTGCAGCACGGTTTGCAGAATGGGACTTTTGGCGGGCTCAGCAGGGCAGAGACAGCCTGGACAATTCCTATTGGCTTTTGAAAGCCAATAGAATTAGACTCTATTCAAGAGAGTCTACTCTATTGGCTTTCAAAAGCCAATAGAATAAAAGGGAGTAGCACAGCTAAGGAAAAGGGGGAAAAATGGCGGACTGCGTTGTTTGGCGACCCTCGTGAAATGGTCGTTCGACCCCAAATGGAGTCCCGACCCACAGGTTGAGAACCACTGCTCCATATGATGGGCTCTGTAGTTCCGACTGCAGGGTTAGGAGTTGCCCTTTCAGCACCCTGGAGGAGGATCCCACCTGGTGGAAATTTCCTGGCTCACCTTTGAGGTCCAGGTTGCGGGCGCCATTGGAGTGCTGTGTGACAGTGCGCGAGTCGATCTTCAGCGTGTGGACGTTGTTAGTGTCGCGGGACACAATGACGTTGTGCCACTGGTTGTCGTTCACTGGCTTGTCCGAATTCCCCTTCATCAGCGACGGCCCGTTGCCCAGGTCGAAAACGTAGTGGATGTACCTAGAGGGTGGCCGGAACAGAAGGAATCAGAAAAAAAAAAAAGGAAATTCTATTCAATTCAACCAATTCTACCTTTGAACCCAAAGAGAACACGGGCAGTAGGTGGCTCACGTCAGCTAGCCAAGCTGCACCCTGCTGAGAAAAGCAGCTGACGAAAGCAGAGGATTTCATTCCAATTCCTCACCAGACGTAAATATTTCCCTTTTATTTGGGCCTCCGAGGGCCTCATCGTACAAGGCAGGAATCAGCAGCCCTCCAGGCAGGAGAAGGACAAGGCCAGCCCAGAGCGAGGTCTTCCAGGGGCCCCAAGAGACGCCCTGAGCACCCATTAAAACTCCAAAGGGCAGGAGGAGAAGTTTGACGCCTGAACCTTCATAAAGACAGGCTCCTCTCTGCACTGCCATCTCTATCAGCTGTCTGCAATAGGAGGAACCCAGGGCTTGGAGAGCCCCAGAGGGTGAAGTGCGGGGTGGGCAGAAAATCAGAGGTGGTCATTTAGTTTGGCTGGGATTCCTAAGAAGAGGGAGGGAGGGAGGGAGGGAGGGGAGATAGGTAGGTAGGTAGGTAGGTAGGAAGGAGAGATAGGAAGGAAGGAAGGAAGGAAGGAAGGAAGGAAGGAAGGAAGGAAGGAAGGAAGGAAGGAAGGAAATATAAGGAAGGAAGGAGAGATAGAAAGGAAGGAAGGAAAGATAGGAAGGAAGGAAAGATAGAAAGGAGAGATAGGAAAAACGGAGAGGAAGGAAGGAAAGAGAGATAGAAAGGAAAGAAGGAAGGAAGGAAGGAGAGACAGGAAGGAAGGAAAGATAGGAAGGAAGGAGAGATAGGAAGGAAGGAAAGAAGGAAAGATAGAAAGGAGAAATAGGAAGGAAAAAAAGAGATAGGAAGGAAGGAAGGAAGGAAGGAAGGAAGGAAGGAGAGATAGGAAGGAAGGAAGGAAAGATAGGAAGGAAGGAAGGAGAGATATGAAGGAAGGAAGGAAAGCTAGGAAGAAAGGAAGGAGAAAAAGGAGGAAGATGTTTCTTTAAAGCAGAATTTGTCATTGACCAACGGGTGCTGGGGAGGGGGCCTACGTGTGGGGAGACAGTGGATGGAACGGAAACGCCTCTCAGTGGGCAAATGGCTCTGGGGGAGAGGTGGATTCTGGCAGAGGACGCAGAGGGAGAACTGACCCTGTCCCTGCCATGTGCTTGCGGGACAGCCAAGCCGCCTCGCCAGGGCCCACGGGGGGCCCACACCTCACCCTTTGACGAGCTCCACCACGATGAAGTCGTTGCCGTTGCCGCTGTTGAAGAGGATGAGCCCGTCGGTGGCCGTGGTCTTGAACTGGAAGAAGAGGTGCATGGAGGCGTAGGCCTGCAGCGTGGCCAGCGCCAGGTAGCTGGCCTTGCTCTTGAAGGTGACCGGGTCGGCGATGATGCTGCGCAGGCCAAAGCGGGCGTTCAGCTCGCAGTAGCTGATGTCGCCGTTCTTGCAGAGGTCCATGTAGGGCATCCCGTTGAAGATCAGGCTGCTCAGGTGGCCGATGAAGTTGGAGGGCACCATGGAGATGAACCGCCGTTCCGTCATGATGCCCGTCTCGATGTTGTGGAACTCCAGGCGGGTGTGGGCGCCCGCCATCTGCCCTGCTTGGGCCGAGCAAAGGGCAGGGGGGCAAAATATTAGCATGCCAAGCAGAGGGCCGGCAAGGCCTCGGAGAGAGAGGCCATGCCCAGGAAAATCCAGCAAAGAGGCTAAATCTTGCAGGAATTCAAGGTTTTCAGAAGCCTGGCAAAGCTCTTTCAGCCCCAATCAACCAATCAGGGACCTCGGAGGTCTACTAGTCCAACCCCCTGCTCAAGCAGGAGCTCCTATATACCATTTCAGTGGCTGTCCACTTGTCCACTTTAGCCAAACTTCTATTTCCAGCTTCTCTATAGCCTGTCCGCCCCTTTGAATCCAGACTGTAATGCTATTAATCAATGTCACTTGCTATTCATTCTATCCATCATCATCATCATCGCTATTAATCAGGGTCTAATCCTTGTGGGCTGGATCTGCGCGTCTAACTTGATGACCGAATTAAATCTGTTTTCTGACTTTGCACAATTCATATGTGAGCCAAACGAACTGAACTGAATTAAATTGAATACTAATCAGAGTGGCCAAGTGTGATTTGACACGCAACGAATTTGTCTCCGGTGCAAGCAGCTCTCCGTAGATACTACGGCCACAATTACACCCATTTGTCTACATAGCCACAAACGGGTGGATATGTACAGCGTGCAAAGCCACAGCGCAGCAAACCACGTTTTGCCGGTGGCAGAATGGCAGCTGGACCAGAATCCAGCTGTTTTGTTTACAAGCCGGGATGGATTGTTCTGAAGCTCCCCCTAGTGGCCAAAGTGGGTGATTGTATAAGAGCCTGAGTCAGGAAAGAAAAGGAACCATTTCCAAGATGGCTTGCTGCCCTCTTGTGGCAGAAAGGAAGAATGGCAAAGGGACAGGTGAACACAGGTAAGAGCAGGACTGTGTGAGTTTGCAGGGCTCCAACATCTTTTCCACTCTTTATCACAAGCTGAAGCATTTGTGAGCTGGGCAGCCCCCCTTCATCTGATGCACAGGATGGCCTTAACACCGGGGGAAGGAAATGCCGGTCGTCCTCGACTTACAACTATAATTTCTGTCGTTAAGCGAGACAATCCTTCAGTGAATTTTGCCCCAGTTTACGACCTTTTCTCTCACGGTTGCTAAGCGAAGCCCTGCAGTTGTTAAGTTGCTAACCCGGTTGTGAAGTGAATCGGGCTCCCCCGTGGGCTTTGCTCGCCCGGAAGGTCGTAAAAGGGGATCACGTGACCCGGGGATACTGCAACCGTCGTAAATATGAGTCTGAATTTTGGTCAGGTGACCCATGGAGATGCCACAACGGTCGCTCAGTATGAAAAACGGTCATACGTCCCTTTTTTTTTCCGGTGCTGTTGTAACTTCGAACGGTCACTAAATGAACTGTTGTAAGTCGAGGACTACCTGGATATAGATCGTCCTTAAAACCATTCATTTAGTGACCGTTTGAAGTAACAACAGCCCTGAAAATAAAGGGACTTATGACTTATGCTCACTTACAACCGTGACGCCGTCCCCGTGGTTGCGTGAACCAAACCCATCTCCTTGGCAACCAACATGCATTTATGAGGGTTGCAGCGCCCCGGATCCTATGCGGTCACCCTCTGCAGCCTTCCCAGGGATCTTCCAGCCAGCCAAGTCAAAGGGGAAAGTCGGTGGTTTGCTTAACAACCGTGTAATTCTCTTAACAATTGCCGCGATTTGCTTAACCAGCCTGGCAAAAAGTCATAAAATGGGACGTGGTTCGCTTAAGGCCCGTCTTGCTTAGTGGCAGAAATTCTGGACTCATCTGTGGCCAGAGGTCAAGGACTACCTGTAGTCAAAACAGCAGAACAGAATGGCCAAGAAGAGCAGGATTTCTGGAACGGCTCAAGGAAGCTTTGCGGCTGAGCTTAAATTCAGCCAATTGGCCCACCTTGCTTTCATCTAAGGCAGGGCTCTTCCAACTTGGCCCTTTGGTGACTTGTGGACTTCAACTCCCAGAATTCCTCAGCCAGCATGCCTGGCTGAGGAATTCTGGGAGTTGCACAAGTCTTAAAGTTGCCACGTTTGGTATACGGAAAAGATTCCCTCTAGTCACCCTTGACCCCAGTGCAGGGGTCTTCCAACTTGGCCCTTGGATGACTTGTGGACTTCAACTCCCAGAATTCCTCAGCCAGGCACATGTGCCTGGCTGAGGAATTCTGGGAGTTGAAGTCCACAAGTCATCCAAGGGCCAAGTTGGAAGACCTCTGGTCTAAGGGGTTGTGCGAACCCGGTCTTTGTATCGCAAGCATCTGTTCCTCTCTCTGGCTTACCTTCCACGGTGACGTTGTCCACAGAGAGCTGCAAGTTCTTCCCACGCCGGACCACCCGGACGGTGTGCCATTCGTTGTCGTTGAGCTTGTGGCCAGCAAAGAGTGTTTCTGGCCCTTTACCTGTGGGCAGGACGGTGAGGTCAAGAGCAGCTGTTTTCGGGGGGGATCTGAGAGTTGAGTGGATTCCCCACCCTCCCACGGACCCAGACCCCCGTTTAGGGAACACAGCCCCAGAGAGAGAGAATTCCCAACCAACAAGTTCACCAGACCGTTCACCCCTGCAGTAAGTGTATACATTCTCTCTCTCTCACACACACACACACACATATACAAGCCTCGGAAAGCAAGCATGTGCATTCAAATACGTCGCAGACGAGTCCCATGCTGGTGGGGTTAGATTATTCCTTATCAAGCCTTTATCAAGCCTTGTTTCTCCACGGGGTGGAAGTCAGCTCCCAGAATTCCCCAGCCAGAACCTCACATCTGGAAACACCCCCCCTCTCTCCCCACCAAAGCCTGCCAGTTCCCCGACTCACCTGCCTCTGGGATCGGTGTCCAGAGTTTAGCAGCCAGGCTCACCTGGCCACAGGTGTGACCATGGAGCCTCCTCCTACAGGACGAGGCATACCTGTCCATGCCCTTGTGAGCCAGGCGGGCTTCTGTAGAGGGGCTAGTAAAAAGGGATTTGGGGAAGAGGGGACTAGACCCTGGCCAAGACCCTCCGGCACTTTCATTTTGACCCATCGGAGAAGATGGCAAAAGGAAGCAGACAGACAAGCAGCTTTCTCTCTTGCCGGGCAGTGCCATAAAGAGGGATCAAATTTTCTGGGCTTCTTCCGCAAGCATGAAAAAAATATATATATATTTTTTTTTGCAAAAAGCAGGCCACCATTCTAATTTAGGAAGATTTAGAGAAAGTTCTGAGACAGGGAAAGATTAAACGCTGGGGAATTTTTAACCTCGCAGTCAAGGGAGAAACGTAGAGATGGGACAGAGGCAAATTTTAAAAAGTGCAAAAGGAGACGGTTTTTTTTCTCCCTTTCTCGCCGTGTTCCACCTCGGGAACATCCACCGGAGCTAAATGAAAGAAAAATCTCAGCCTTCTAAAAGAACTTCTTTCTTGGGATGTGGAACTCATGACCACTTGCACGTCAGTAGGACCTCCCCTTGGAGAAGCGTTGCCTGCCTCTTGAATCACAGGCCTTGGATGCCCATTGCTGTGGGGCCACCTAGAAATCCAGCCCCTATTTGTTCATTTTACCCTATTCAACCTAAGTCACTGGTTCACTAATGAATTCACCACTATAATATGAACCATATAAAATATCTGTTGTTGTTGTTAGTTGCGAAGTCGTGTCCGACCCATCGTGACCCCGTGGACGATGTTCCTCCAGGCCTTCCTGTCCTCTGCTATCTTCTGGAGTCCATTGAAGCTCACGCCTCCTGCTTCAGTGACTCCATCCAGCCACCTCATTCTCTGTCGTTCTGTTCTTCTCTTTCCCTCCATCTTTCCCAGCATTAGGCTTTTCTCCAGTGAGTCCTTCCTTCTCATTAGGTGGCCAAACTACTTGAGTTTCAGCTTCAGGATCTGGCCTTCTAAAGAGCAGTCGGGGTTGATCTCCTCCAGGACTGACCGGTTGGATCGCCTTGCAGTCCAGGGGACTCGCAGGAGTCTTCTCCAGCACCAGAGTTCAAAGGCCTCCATTCTTTGGCGCTCAGCCTTTCTTAGGGTCCAACTTTCACAGCCGTACATTGCAACTGGGAAAACCATGGCCTGGACTATACGCACTTTTGTTGGCAGGGTGATGTCTCTGCTTTTGAGTATGCTGTCTAGACTTATATACCGCTTCACGGTGCTTTACAGCCCCCTCCAAGCAGTTTACAGACTCAGTCTGTTGCCCCCCAACAATCTGGGTCCTCATTTTACCGGCCTCAGAAGGACGGAAGGCTGAGTCAGCCTTGAGCCAGTCGGGATCGAACTGCTGGCAGTGGGCAGAGTGTGCCTGCAGTGCTGCATTCTGACCCCTAGCACCACCAGGGCTCTTATACAATTGTAAAATACCCCAAAATCTCAGCCACCGTTACACGTAGTGTAAAAGATGGGGTGCCTTTTCTTCCTCTTTATTAACTTGAGTTTTTAGTTTGTGGTCTTTTTTCGTCTTTGGGACGTTTTCTTCCTGATTAAAGATGGTCTTGTTAATTATGTATGTATAAACTAAACAAGTAAGCGTATTAAAAATGTTTGTTAGCTCCTCAAGGGTATTTAGTGAGAGCCCTGGGCTAAACGGGCCGTGGGCCCAATCCTGCAGAGTTCTTACTAGCAGGAGAGAATGTTTTAACTCGGGGTTGAATTGTGGGGTCCTTGATGCTCTAAGCTTAGTGGTTTACTCACAGACGTTTCGTGACTTAACCGTATAACGGAGTTGGAAGGGACCTTGGAGGTCTTCTAGTCCAGCCCCTGCTTGAGCAGGAGAGTCTCTATACCATTTCAGACAAGTGGCTGTCCAGTCTCTTCTTAAAAGCCTCCAGTGATGGAGCACCCACAACATCTGGAGGCCAGCTGTTCATTGTTCTCCCTGTCAAGAAGTTTCTCCTTATTTCTAGATTGCTTCCCTCCTTGGTCGGTTTCCATCCATTGGCCCTTGTCTTGCCTTCTGGTGCTTTGGAGAATAAGTTGACCCCCTCCTCTTCTTTGTGGCAGCCCCTCAAATATTGGAAGGCTGCTTTCATGTCCCCCCCCCCAGTCCTTCTCTTCGTTAAGACCAGACTATCGTTCTTCATATGTTTTAGCCTCCAGTCCTCTAATCATCTTTGTTGCTCTTCTCTGCGTTATCTAGAGCAGTGATGGTGAACCTTTTAGAGACCGAGTGCCCAAAAACTGCCCCTGCCCCTGCTCCACCCCGCCTGCCCGCAGGGCCACTCACCGCCTCCAGGACCCGCCGCAGATCGCCGAGGTAGCTCAGCAGCGCCATGGCGGCCATGCCCTCTGCCCGCGCCCCGCAGCATCAACTATGCACAATGGGGCGTGAGGGCAGAGTCTTGTCTACGTTGCCTGACTGCCATGTCCTTGGCTGCGCTGCTCTGCGTGGGCCGCGCTTGGGGGCGACTCTCCTCCAGGGGGGCTGCTGATGAGGGGGTCACCGGGGGAAACAAGGCTGGGACAACGGCACATGTGCCCACCAAGAGGGCTCCGAGTGCTGCCTCTGGCACGCGTCCCATAGGTTCGCCACCACTGATCTAGAGTCTCCACATTTAAGTATATTTACATATGTTTGACTAGGTCAGTGGTTCTCAACCTTTTTAATGCCGCGACCCCCCAACCGGTCGTAAGTCGAGGACTACTCAACCGGTCGTAAGTCGAGGACTACTCCACTGGTGCAGCACCGTTTGCAGACTGGGACTTTTGGCGGGCTCGGCAAGGCAGAGACAGCCTGGACAATTCCTGTTGGCTTTTGAAAGCCAATAGAATTAGACTCTATTCAAGAGAGTCTCTTCTATTGGCTTTCAAAAGCCAATAGAATCAAAGGGAGTAGCACAGCTAAGGAAAAGGGGGGAAAAATGGCGGACTGCGTTGTTTGGCGTCCCCCGTGAAATGGTCGTTCGACCCCAAATGGGGTCCCGACCCACAGGTGGAGAACCACTGGACTAGGTAATGTCATCTCTCCCACCAACACTGGCAGGTCAAACCACTTGTTTCTGCCCGCTCCCTTCGAGCGCTGATAATGTTATCTAGTTGGGTCATGAAACGTCCGCAAGGACACAACCCAGCTCAGAGAGCACCCAGGACCCCACAGTCCTTATTCTTTTCTTGTGAAAGATGGGAGACTCCACCGCTCCTTTGGGAAAGGTTACCCCTCCCGGTTTTCCAGCCTCTAACCATCTCCCCATCTCCTCTTCCATCTTTCGGCCTGCCTCCCTCAAAAGCTCCCTCCCCCCCCCGTTACAGAGACGCACATGCAAACATACACACGCACACGCATGTCCTCTTCCACAAGGCCCAAGCAGGGAAGCCCCAAAACTGCGGGCTTCAAAGCAAGCGAGCTGAAGAAAAAGGAGGGGTTGAAAACATGGATGCAGAGAGAAAGAAAGAAAGAAAGAGAGAGAGAGACAGAAAGAGAAAGATTCCCAAAAAGAGAGAGAGAGAAAAAAATGAGAAAGCAACTTACTAGGGTTACAGCCTATCCTGACACAGTCTGAGACGGGGGGCCGGGGTGGGGAAGGGGAGAGAGAGAAGAGAATGAGAGAGTTTTATATCCTTCAAGGAAACATCTGTCACCAAACACCCAAAAAAATACAGCAATGCAGGCCACCCTCTGGGGACGGGCAGGCCCCAAGGGAGACGCTTGCGTTGGCACCGAGGACGGGGGTCAGGATCCCAGCTGGTGACCTCTGGAGAGCAGAGGGGCCGGGAGCCTCTCGATCCATGGCACAAACACCAATTTGGTTCTGGCTGTTTTCTGTACCAACACCACCAAAAGCCATCAGGGTGGGGCAGCTCAAGTTATCCACCGATGCCCGTGTTGCTCTACCTTGCCCCTTTGAACCCAGGTGGACTTCAACTCCCGGAATTGCCCAGCCAGCATGCTTTAAGACTTCAACTCCCAGAATGCCCCAGCCAGCATGCTTTAAGATGGGTGGGCTTCCATTTCCAGAATTTTCCAGGCAGCATGCTTTAAGGTGGGTGGGCTTCATCTCCCAGAATCCCCCAGCCAGCATGCTTTAAGGTGGGTGGGCTTCAACTCCCAGAATCCCCCAGCCAGCATGCTTTAAGGTGGGGTGGGCTTCAACTCCCAGAATCCCCCAGCAGCATGCTTCAAGATGGGTGGGCTTCATCTCCCAGAATCCCCCAGCCAGCATCCTTTAAGGTGGGTGGGCTTCAACTCCCAGAATTCCCCAGCCAGCACAGCTGATCTATGCACAAAGACTGCAGACCGTTTTAGCAGGATGGGTGCTTCTTCCATGGCTGATGAGGTCCCCTCTCTGGCTAAGGAATTCTGGGAGTTGAAGTCCACCCGTCTCAAAGTGGCTCAGGTGGAGAGACACTGCCATACAAGTCTTTCCTGACCACCTATGCCCGGTGGGCGATGCTCAAAATGTGCCCCAGCCTATTGGCCACTTGCGAGCACCAGAAAACAGCGGGCTCGTGCCCGGTCCCAAATTAGGGGTGCCATGGTGGAGAAACCGGCCGCCACCGCTTCGGATTCCAATCTTGAATGCTACAGACTGACTTTGCCCATCGTTTGGGGGGGGGGGGTCCCTCGGCGCTAGCAAGCGGCTCCCTTGTCTTGATCAGCTGTGCAGGGAAAGGGAGAAAATTGGGGAGTGGCATCCATTCCTCCCCCCCTCCCCCAGCTCAATGCCTCCCACCAGCCAGGACACCTTGGCTGCCACCCCCCCTCCCTTTCCACAAGCTGCACAGCTGGGCCACGGCGCGCCGTCAACCTCCACAGAGCAGTGGATGCAAGCAGCCACAGGACCGGGAAACATCTCTCGTGGGAAGGCAGAAGTTCCCGGGTTGGGGGGGGGGTGGGAGGGAAGAGAGGAATCCTGGGAAGCAGGAAGGGGAAGGCTGCGGGGTGGGGTGGGGGTGGGTGGGAGAGAGAGACTGTGTTTGGGTCACTGTGGCTGCTTGCTCTGGGCTGGCTGTTTATGCACCAATGAAGGGTCAAAACCCACAACGACGGGGGGGGGGACAGGCGGGATCCAGGAAGCAGAGTCAGCCCTCTCTTTCTCTCTCTGTCCGGCCACGACGAGGGTGGTCTGATGGTCAGGAGAGGGGGCTGGCAGAGGCAGGGAGGGAAGGACCCCCCACGCCCAAGAAATAGGCTCAAACTCTGCACCCGCTTTGGACCCTGGGGGGGGGGGTTGCTGGTAGGCCAACCTGTTCCCAAGTCTGCTTCCCACCATGGGCTCGTTCATCCCATCCCACGTGCAGAGAAATCTGAGTAGATTTGGGTGTGTGTGTGTGTGTGTGGATGTGTGTGTGTTACATATGAGGAATCCAAATCCACCCGGGCTCACGACAGGACCTCCAAGTGCTTGGGAAAGAGACCAGCGAAGGCAAACATCAGGCATTCAACTGCTGGTTCTTCACACCCTTATTTCTGGCTGGGTTTCATTGGCTTCCCAATAAATTATTGGCCAGGCAAACCCTCTCCATGGGATTACTCATGAGTAAATAGCCACAGGGTGGGATGGGGGGGTTATTACCTATCCACACTAAAGGGAGGCGATCTTCACATACGCTTTGATTGCATTATTTTTTTTTTACAGGTCGTGCTCGCTTACCAAACTGCTTTATTTTTAGGGACCCTTAGGATGGTTAAAAAAAAACAACCCAAAAACAGCTTTGCAACCCCTCCTCGCATTTAGGACGGTCCTGGGGTCCAGAGCCAAAGGGGAAGGTGGCGCAGCAAAAGTGCAGGTCGCCGTCACGTGGCGCCTGGCTTAAGATTGACAGTGATTCACTGAACAGCCAAATTGGGAAGGGATGTCGTTAAGTCCGGCGCGGTCATGTCATTTTTATTTTTATTTTGCATAATGACCACAGGGCTTGGCCCTTTTATAGGGGATGTTGTGTTATTCGCTAGATGATTTAATATGGTGGGAAATAGATAAACGCTTAAGGAATAGAACAAGATTATACTGAAAGAGATAAAATGGATATTATAGTTTGTTCTGAAGTGAGAGAAAGGAAATTGTGGTTACCCAAAGTCTGAAAATGATAAATATCGCTTAACGACCGTGTTCCTAAGTGAACAACTGCAGCGATTCACTTAACAACTGTAACAAGAATGGTCGTAAAACGGGACAAAACTCCCTTAACACACAGCTCCCTTAGCAGCATCAATGTTGGGCTCCATTATGGTCCTAAATCGGGGACTACCTGTGTTTGACCCCACAGAAGCGGCCCAAGGTCGCCTACCCAGCAGGAACGTTTTCAGCCTGTTCCGCAAAGGCTGGGGGGGACCCGAGACATTTGAACGACGTCTCAGTTGGGAAGCGTTCTTCCTAGAAACGTGGGAAACATCTGGAATCCAAACGGGCCGCTCCGACTACCTCCGAGGCCATCCAGGCTCCTGACATCTGTCTCAAATTCGAATCGCAGCTGTTTGGGACTCAAAACCCTTACGAAATCATCCAAACAAGCATTAGATGAACACAAGATCTCCTGAGCTGAAAACGGCGAGAAATTGGAATGTTTTGCACTGCTCCGTTCCTTCCTTACAAGGGGGTGGGCTTTACTCATGAGTATCCCCTCTGGGACGGGGCGTTCGCAAGGGACGCCAGGCCTTTCCCAAACAAGAGAGCCAGAAGTGTAACTATTTCTGCATTAGGCTCCGAGCCAGCGAGTGGATTTTCACCTGCAGCCAAAGAAGACGGGATTTTGCAATTGCGGAAAGCGTGTTTTTTTTTTTCTGAAGATTCCTCTGCCGGGATTAAATCACCTGGTGAGCCCCCTCCCACCGGCCAGGTGGCTTCCCCAGTGTGGCTCCCTGGACAGAGAGAATGGAAGGCTGAGGATGGGACCGTCCCTGGCCGGGCCAGCTGGTTACCTAGGTTGACCGTGAGCTTCATCTGTCCCCCGTCCAGCTCCAGGCGGAGGGTGTCGGCCGACTCCTTGGAAGTGGTGGCCATCATGAAGCCGTACGCCCGCTGCGACATGAACCGGAGGGACACGTCTTCGGCCTCGGTGTGCATGACCGTGGGCAGCATGATTTTCATGTACATGCTCCCGTCGTAGCTTAGCACCGTGGCCTCTGTCCGGGCAAGGGGGGGATTGGGAGGGAAGAAAAAGCCAGGCAGGCAGGCATTAGAATAGCCGGAGGCTTGGCCTGAATCTCAGCATCTTTCAGGGGTGTGAACTTCAACTCCCAGAACTCCCCTCCCCCCCCCAACCGGTTCGGCAAACCAAAGCATGCTGGGTGAACATCTGCCTCTCTACCTGTCGGGTGCAGGGGGGGAAAGTGGGATCGCTTTACCCCGAGCCACCCAGTGGCTAGGTTTGCAAAACGGGCCAGCTTGGCTATTAAAAATTATCCCGTTTTCTGCCTTCAGAAAATATGCTAACTCACCAGCGAAAAATGGAAGGATGGAAGGGAGGGAGGGAGGAAAGGAAGGAAGGGGGGGAGGGAGGGAGAGAGAGAGGGAAGGAAGGAAGGAAGGAAGGAAGGAAGGAAGGGAGGGAGGGAGGGAGGGAGGGAGGGAAGGAAGAAAGAGAGGAGTGAGGGAGGGAAGGAAGGAAGAAGGGAGTGGAGAGAAAGGAAGGGAAGGAGGGAAGGAAAGGGAGGGAAGGGGAAGGAAGGAAAGGAAGGAAGGAAGGAAGAAGGGAAAGAAGGGAGGGAAGAAGGGGGGAGGAGGGAAAGAGGGAAAGAAGGAAGGAAAGAAGAAAGGAAGGAAGGGAGGAAGGAAGGATGGAGGGGGAGGAAGGAAAAGGAAGGAAGGGAAGGGAGGGAGGAGGGATAGGAAGGAGGAAGGGAAAGAAGGAAGGAAAGAAGGAAGGTAAGGGAGGGAGGGAGGGAGGGAGGAAGGGAAGGAAGGAGGGAGGGAGGGAGGGAGGGAGGAAGGAAGGGAAAGAAGGGAGGGAAGGAAGGGAGGGAGGGAGGGTAAGAAGGAAGGAAAGAAGAAAGGAAGGGAGAGAGGGAGGGAGGGAAGGAAGGAAGGAAGGAAGGAAGGAAGGAGGGAGGGAGGGAAGGAAGGAAGGAAGGAGGGAGGGAGGGAGGGAAGGAAGGAAGGAAGGAAGGGAAAGAAGGGAGGGAAGGGAGGGAGGGAGGGTAAGAAGGAAGGAAAGAAGAAAGGAAGGGAGGGAGGGAGGGAAGGAAGGAGCCCTTGATTGAGTGGAAGCCAACCACTAGACCTGATCACTGCCATGTGATTGCAAACCCCCCCCCCCGGATTGCAGCCGAGCCTAGTTCTGGAGGTTGTGTGAACCCAGCCTGAAAGGGGTGGCCTACCTCCAGCCAGCCCCTCCAGCCCCTCACCTCTCTCGCACAGCCGGCCCAGGTAGCCGGTGCCCAGGCAGTCGCAGATGAAGCGGTTCCAGCCCTCCCGGCACAGGCCCCCGTTGTGGCAGGGGGAGCTGCCGCATTGCTTGAGGGTCTCCCGGGAGCAGAAGCTGGAGACCCCGGAGACGCTCTGCACCTCGGCCAAGCGGCGCACGTCCCGGCTCTTGCCGTCGATGAAGAGGTCCCGCACGCAACCCACGTAGCCGTAGTTCAGGAAGGCCGTCCAGACCTCCGGGGGCAGGATGAGGTCCAGGCGGTTCTCGGGAAGACCCCCCAGGTACATCTCGCTGTCCAGGTCCAAAATCTCGCTGTCCCCGCTGGCCAGGAAGGGCGTGCTGCGGCTGTTGACCGAGATGGAGCCTGGGAGAGAGGGAGAGAGAGAAGCGGTTCACCCGTACGGCCCTCGCAGGGTCCCGGAGTCACGGGATCCCCCCGTTGTGACCTTCTCTGCGAAGCCCAAGGGGAAGCCAGATGCACTTGCTAGTTCTCGACTTACGACCGGTTGGGTAGTCCTCGACTTACGACCGGTTGGGGTCGCGGCATTAAAAAGGTTGAGAACCACCGCTTTAGCCAAAATGGCTCGTCCCAGGACAACAATGCCATTTCCCTTCTGCCAGCTTAAAGAATGAGTAGACCCTCCCCCCTCTCCCCTACAATTGAAATTTCAAGGATCTCCATATCAAACATATGGGCAAACCTGTAGCCGCCGTACTCCCACTGTCGGGGGATCGTAGGCTTCTGACGCTCCCTGCCAGCTTCCCACGAAGTCAGTGGGGAAGCTGGCAGGAAGTCAAAAGTTGGAAGTCTCACCGGCTTCCACTGCCTTTTTGCCCGCCTGTGGTCACTTTGTTAATGTTTCCGGGTGAGTAAATATTGACAATGGAAAACCCCAACAGGTTATATAATAGATTGTTCTAGTAAAGAATAAAAAAAGAAGTTGATCTGGACGTTTCCTTCGCTTGCCTCCCTCCCACACTGCTGAAGCATCGCCGCACCCGGCAACTTCTCCTTCCTTGCCCGTCTGTACTGAATGAAAGACAAGGCACGGCCGCTCAGGACGCCTGCACACCCACCCTTGCGCCCGTCGCGCTGGAAGTCCACGTGGCACCACTCCCCGTCGTTCACTTTCTTGGTGCTGGCCCGCATTTTGATGCCCCCGGAGCCCATGTCCAGCAGCAGGTACAGGTAGCCGTCCAGAAGCTCCATGGCAAAATAATCGGCCTTGTGCACGCGCTCCGATCGGCTCTCCTTCGGCGGCTGTAGCCGGCCATGGCTGAAGAGGAGAAGCCCGTTGGGCTCGGTGGTCCGGAAGTCAAAGGAGATGGAGCCGGTCTTCTTGGTGTTCCACTTGGGCAGGGAAATGTAGGCCTCGGGTGACTCAAAGGTGACCGGATCAAGGGCGGCGACATTCTCGCAACGGAAGACCAGGTCACCGTTGATCTTCATCTTCGGATCCCCTTCCTTGGCCAAGCGGGACAACTCCAGTTTGAAGTCATTATTCTTGTAGACCACCTGCAAGGAAAGAAGAAGAGCAGCAGCGTCAGCCGGATATCCGTCAGTAGCCCTCGCCTTCGAGTGCCATTGTCGGCTCCATCCAATCTGAACTGCCTGACCGGCGGAGATCAACCGGTCCATTGCACGGGGTTGAATTGAATTCGGCTCAGAACAAGGTCCGTATTGCAGGCCTGAAGGCCAGCCAATTGAAGGGCTCCCCAGTTTGCCATCACCTTGGTGGCTGTTTCAGCCAGCTGGAGGGAGGCCTTGCCTGGACAAAGCACACAGGAGGGACAGTTGACAGTGCAATATTGTCTCCAAATCAGAGGCATCAGATCTAGTTCAAAAAACAGAGGAGATTGATGATCGTACTGCCAAATCAAACAGTCGTGCAAAATTAAGGCAAGCAGGCCTTGATTTATGAATCCAGAATTATGTATGTAAGTCATGCCAATTGTTAAGAAAGTCGATTTTGTTGTCGTTATTATTATTATTATGGATCATTGCACAGTCAGCCAGATGTTCAGACTGGATTTGGCATTTTTGTCTACCTATCGAGTCCTTACCCAGGACCTGGGATAGGCAGGTGTGGATGTTTGATGGTATTACAGATCTCGTCACAGGGTGGAAGCAGTTCCTAGTAAGGCCGCCTTTTGCAATTGATTAATAGCAAATTTGTCAATGCCAATGGTGTTCAAGTGGTACTCCAGTTGTTTTGGGATTGCACCCAAGGCGCCTATTACTATTGGTACTACCCTTGCTTGCTTTCGCCACAATTTTTTTTATTTCTATTTGTAGGTCTTTGTATTTCGTTATCTTCTCCAGTTCTTTCTCGTCTATTCTGCCGTCTCCAGGCACTGCCACGTCCACTCTCCAGACTTTTTTGTCTTTCTTATCGACAATTGTTAAGTCCAGGGTGTTATGTGGCAGGTGCTTGTCTGTTCAAATCATCATCATCATCATCATCATCATTATGGCAGTTGTTAAGCAAATGTGGCTGTCACAAAGCAAATGCGATGATTGTGAAGTAAGCATCACGGTCCTTAAGCCGATGGGTGGGGGGGGGGTTGCCAAAAACCAGAAGCAAATGGCACTTTGCAGCAAAAATATTCCACCCACGTGGCAAGGTGGACGGTTCCTAAATCTTACAAATAAATAAATTAAATGATACAAATGTGTACATTGCAATCACCTGACCACAGGCTACTGCAAAAGGCCGTATCTAAGGGCCCCTCCAGAAAAGTACTTACCTCCCCCGAAAGTGGGCGGGGGGAGAGCAGAAAAGCTGAAGAGACAGAAGGCTGGGAAAATTTGCCTTCAGAGAAATAAAAAAAATGTGTAGTCAGGCCCCCATGGCAGGGTGACCATTTTGTGAGTGCACCCATGAGGTTCTTGCCTGGTTCCAAAAATGGCTACCCTCCCCTGATCATCTTTGTTGCTCTTCTCTGCACTCTTTCTAGAGTCTCAACATCTTTTTTACATCGTGGTGACCCAAACTGGATGCAGTATTCCAACTGTGGCCTTACCAAGGCCTTGTAAAGTGGTATTAATACTTCACGTGATCTTGATTCTATCCCTCTGTTAATGCAGCCTAGCACTGTGTTGGCTTTTTTGGCAGCTGCAGCACACAGCTGGCTCGTATTTCAGTCCACTAGGACTCTGAGGTCCCTCTCACAGTTACTACTATTGAGCAAGGCACCCCCTATACTATACCTGTGCATTTGGTTTTTCTTGCCCAAATGTAGAACCTTACTTTTTTTCATTTCTAGCTCCCGAGACCATGAGGACTATAGACTTTACATATTAAACTGATGTATACATGCTACCCATCTCGCCAAGGCAAAGACATGGAAACAATACGAACAGTACGAGTGACAGGAAAAACCCTCAACTGTGCTAAGAAACTGGGGAGCAGAAGGATCAAGCAGAGAAGGTGTTCCTTGATCCTTCTTCCCCTAGCACTAAATTCAGTCCCACCCGCGCGCCGCCCCCCACCTGATCCCAACCATCCCCCCCCCCCCGGCGACTCACATCCTTAAGGCATCCCATAAAATTGTTGCTGACGGGAGACCCCGGGAGGTCCGCCGTGTTGGGACTCCCTCCAATATAGAAGAAGTCGTCCGAGCCCAGCATGGTATAGTCCTCTTGGGTGTATCCGGTGGTGGTCAGGATTCCGTCCACGGAGATAGTCACCTGTCCGTCGTGAGCGCAGAGGTTGCGGGGAGGGGGGTGGGGGGGGGAGAGACAAGGAGACAACAGAGTGTTAACCTACCACAGGACTGATGGGAGACGGGGAGGGCGGGGAAGCGGGGCTGCCAACTTAATTTCCGGTCTGGTTGTCACTTCGGAGAAATGCCACGGTGTTTTTCTCCCCCCCCCTTCGGGCAGGGTCTTTTGGGGAAGGGGAGGGGGAGGAAGAGGGACAGAGAGAGCAGCTGTCAAGGGGAGAACATCTGCACAAGGCTGGATGGTCCAGAAGGGGAACTGAGCACTGACTACACCAGGGGTAGGCAACCTTGCCGCTTTTATGACTGGTGGACTTCAACTCCCAGAATTCCTGAGCCAGCCATGCTGAGGGGAAAGGGAGAGGTTTCCAAGCTGAGCCACGCTGGCTCAGGAATTCTGGGAGTTGAAGTCCACGAGTCATGAGGGAGCCAAAGTTTCCCTCATGCTGGCTCAGGAATTCTGGGAGTTGAAGTCCACGAGACCTAAAAGAGCGAGGTTGCCTCACTCTGGCCTAGGCCTAGGCTGCTTTATGACTGGTGGACTTCCAACTCCCAGAATTCCTGAGCCAGCATGAGGGAAACTTTGGCCCCCTCATGACTCGTGGACTTCAACTCCCAGAATTCCTAAGCCAGCATGGGAAAACTATGGCCCCTTCATGACTTGTGGACTTCAACTCCCAGAATTCCTGAGCCAGCATGGCTCAGCTTGGAAACCGTTCCCTTTCCCCTCAGCGTGGCTGGCTCAGGAATTCTGGGAGTTGAAGTCCACGAGTCATAAAAGAGCCAAGGTTGCCTACCCCTGGACTATACTATGCAACCGACCCACCCCCACGCTCCACTCTCAGCACACCCATTCCCCGATGCTCCAGCGAGCTGCAGGTTGGCTCTGCCAACCCAGGGCTGCCCTTTTCCGCGGCTGTTTGGGGAGCAGCGTGCCAAGCTGGAGGGAAGAAATCCAAATTTGGGGAGCAGGTGAACCCCAGACGAGGCAGGAAGGGCGCTTCCACCTGCTCTGGCAGAAGAACAGTTGCTTTGACTTGAAGTTCCTGGTGTTCTGCTGTCGGGACTCTTTGGGCGCGTGGGTTCACACAACACGCTAGGCTCGGAGGAACGCTTGGTTCGTCTGAACCTCGGCATCTGGCAGGAACCCAATTCTCCCTTCGATCAGTCCTGGAAACCAGACCAGCCCCATCGCTTGTTTTTTTGGGGGGCGTCAGATAGTTTCGCAAATGCTGGAGCTGCCATTTGTTAAGCCAGGTTTAGGACGGAGGGGGTGGAAATCCGGCGTCTGCCCGCCCCTCATTCTGTGTTTTCTTTGTCGTTTGGTCCTTTGCAAGAGAAGATGGGTGTCAGCCATAACTGTAGAGTCAAGAACGCAAACTCTAGTGATCGTGATGCTGGTGGGAAGTTGCTAACCTCTGAACCTATCCATTTTTTATTTTTTTAAAAAAATAACTTTGCAAACAGGCCAAGTGCCAGCCTTTTGCATCGTGGTTTATTTGCAGAAATGGGGCCTAGAAGCCATGGATGGGTTGTTGAGTCCTGAGAGCGGGTGGGCAACATGCCCGACTAACCCAGGAGAAGAAATAGTTAGCTGGACTGCAGAGAGCGTGGTTGAGAAGCTTAGAAGGAATGCTGGAGAACCGCCACGTGAATTCACTTTCACAAAAGGGAGGATCCAAGGCCGGGCCTCCTCCACCGTGGTGGCCATTTTGGGAAGGCGCTCACAGCAGGCTTTAAAAAAACTCCAAGGTTAGCCACCTGTTTAAAGGCCGATTCCTAGAGATCGTTTCGGATGTTCTTGGTGGCTTGGGAAGGTTGTCAGCACTGGCAATTCCCACGTCCGTATTCTTTTATCAGTATTGTGCTGAATTTTCATTGTCTTTTGATTTATTGGCTGCTGCCCAGAGTCGGTTTGGACTTAGGTGGTGCCCAAGTTGCATAAATTAAATATAAATACACAGGCTGGAGCCAAGGGAATTGGTCAAGTACGTTGTCTTCAGGTACTCTAACATTATCCATCCATCCAAATTATTTGTCTATCTATCTTGTCCATCTATCCTCTATCTTCTCTATGCTGTCTATCTATCTCGATCTCTATATCTCTGTTTGTATTATGTATATCATCTCTCTCTCTCTCCCTCTCTCTCTCTCTCTCTCTCTCTGTAGCTCTGTCTATCTGTCTGTCTGTCTGTCTCTCTGTCACTATCCATCTATCTATCTATCTATCTATCTATCACCTTTTTCTATCATCTATCTATCTGCCTCTGTCTGTCTATCTGTCTATCTATCTATCTGTCTATCTATCTATCTATCTATCTATCTATCTATCTATCTATCTATCTATCTCTATATCTATCTATATCTATCTATCTATCTATCTATATCACCTATTTTCTATCTATCTATCTATCTATCTATCTATCTATCTATTTATCTATCTATCTATCTATCTATCTATCTATCACCTATTTTTCTATCATCTCTGTCTGTCTGTCTGTCTGTCTGTCTGTCTATCTATCTATCTATCTATCTATCTATCTATCTATCTATCTATCTATCTATCTATCTATCTATCTATCTCACTTACATGGCCACCCATCGTTTCTGCCATAACCCTGCTTGGATCACAAAGCCAGAATAAAAACTTCAAACAACTCCCAGCATCCAAAAGGGAAATGCTCTTTTGCACATCAATATTCGGCCTGGTTGGGTCCCTGCTTGGGGGCCAGGGAGGGGGTTTCCCAAGGCAGGGGTTGCCCTAGAGAAGGACCGCTTCTTAGGTCCCACTAGAATAGATGATAACATCTGAGCGAGGGGATTTTGAACACACACCCCTTTCTGGCCCAATGAAACAGGCAGATGCCCTCAAGGCGAGGGGTGCCTGCAACATAGTCTGATCCCGTGCCATGTAGGGCTTGGATGGTGACAGCCAGCACCTCGTATGGCACTTAGAAATAAATATGGAGAGCCAAGAACTGTGCATGTCGCTGCAATTCCAGGATGTTCTTCAAGGTCCCTCTGCAAATTTGACATCTTGAGTCAGGACCCAGTTCAGTTATATCAGCAGAACCAACTGTTGTACTGGGAGGAACTTTTATTCTGGCTAGTTGAGCCATTCCAGGTTGGTTCAGTGGATCCCACCAATCTGCTTTTTGGACTTGTCTGTAGCTTTCTCGCTACAGACAACGGAAGGGAATGCTACTATGCCTGAAGATGGAAATAGCGCTCAAAAAATAATATTTAACCGAGACAAATGCAACACTGTGCATTTAACCGGCTTCACTTAGGAAACAAGGACTCTTAAGGGAGAGGTTTAGGCTGAGGAAAGAGACGGCTAGAGAGTTGTACTTGTAAAAATGATTTTGGAATGTTAGTCGCCTACAACTTGAGCTGATGGGCTGGCAAGAAGACAAAGATAATTGAAAGTGTCAGCAGATGCATTGTGTTTCAATTAAAAGAAGAGTTTTCTGCTTTCTTTTGCATTGGTCGGAGCTCAGCTTGAATTCTGTATCGTGATCCAAGCATCAAACTTTTGGAAAGATTCGGAGACAACTGGAAAGAGGTTTAGAGTTAGGTCACCAGGACAAGCAAGTGGCCAGAAACCAAGCCCCTGTGGGAAGAAACCGGAGGAGTTGGCCCTGTGGAGCACTTCCAGGACCACGGAAACAAATCAAGGAGAGAAGCAACTTAGAACTAAGGAGAAACTTCCGAAGCAAGAGTAACAATTAACCACTGGAACGGCTTGCCACCAGAGGTGGTGGGTGCTCCATCGCTGGAGGCTGGACATCCATTTGTTTGAAATGGGATAGGGTCTCCTGCTTGAGTAGGGGGTTGGACTAGAAGACCTCCAAGGTCCCTTCCAACTCTGTTATTCTTACAGGACATTGCAGAAAAAGAGGCTGCACTGGCCCGAAGCAGAAAAGCGTGAGTAAATGTTAGAACAACAAACGTTAGGAAGATAGAGGAGATCCCCTTCATAAGATGTCTTCAAGCAAACTAATCATTTGGGATGTTTTAATTTGATTATTACACTGAGCAGAGGGTGGAATAGAGGACCTCAAAAGTCCTTTCGAATTTTAGAACTCTGAAATGGATGTTTTTGTGGCTTAGGAGGTCATGAAAACCGGTGAAGAGATACCAACCCAGAAAAGGGGTCAATTCGGTCACCAGAGTTAAGTATCTTGGGAAATATATATATCATATCATCTATCTATCTATCTATCTATCTATCTATCTATCTATCTATCTATCTATCTATCCATCCACCTATCATCCATCTATCTATCTATCTCTATCTATATCTATCTACTTACCCATCCACCCACCCACCCACCCACCTACCCACCCTATCTATCTATCTATCTATCTATCTATCTATCTATCTATCTATCTACCTATCATCTATCATCTACCTGCCTACTCTATCTATCCATCTATCTATCTATCTATCTATCTATCTACCTATCTATCATCTACCTGCCTACTCTATCTATCTATCTATCTATCTATCTATCTATCTATCTATCTATCTATCTATCTATCTATCTATCTATCTATCTATCATCTATCTACATAAACCCACCTACCTACTTACTTTATCTATCCACCTATCATCTATCTATCTATCTATCTATCTATCTATCTATCTATCTACCTACCTACCTACCTACCTACCTACCTATCATCTATCATCTACCTATATCTATTTATCCACCTATCATCCATCATCTATCTATCCATCTATCTCTATCTATCTACCTACCCACCCCACCCACCCACCTACCTACTTACTTTATCTATCTATCTATCATCTATCATCTACCTACTCTATCTATCTATCTATCTATCTATCTATCTATCTATCTATCTATCTATCATCTACCTACTCTATGTATCTATCTATCCACCTAGCCATCATCTATCTATCTATCTATCTATCTATCTATCTATCTATCCACCTATCATCCATCTATCTATCTCTATCTACATCTACTTATCCACCCACCCACCCACCCACCTACCTACCTTATCTATCTATCTATCTATCTATCTATCTATCTATCTACCTATCATCTATCTATCTACCTATCCACCCACCCACCCACCTACCTACTTACCTTATCTATCTATCCACCTATCATCCATCATCTATCTGTCTGTCTATCTATCTATCTATCTATCTATCTATCTATCTATCTATCTATCTACCTACCTACCTACCTACCTACCTACCTACCTATCATCTATCATCTACCTACTCTATCTATTTATCCACCTATCATCCATCATCTATCTATCCATTATCTATCTCTATCTATCTATATTTACCTACCCACCCACCCACCTACTTACCTTATCTATCTATCTATCTATCTACCTATCTATCATCTATCATCTACCTACTCTATGTATCTATCTATCCACCTATCATCCATCATCTCTCTATCTATCTACCCACCCACCTACCTACTTACCTTATCTATCTATCTATCTATCTATCTATCTATCTATCTATCTATCTATCTATCTATCTATCCATCCATCTAGCTATCTACCTACCTACCTTCTATCTATCTATCCACCTATCATCCATCATCTATCTGTCTGTCTGTCTGTCTGTCTGTCTCTATCCTATGTTATCTACCTACCTGTATCTTAATGCTAACAAATGTAGAGGCTCCTGTGTCACACTACGCATTTGAACAACTGCCCAGACATTTCTCCAATAATATTCTTGTTAGTCCTGGAAAGTTTGCAGGGCTGTGGTTTTCCTCACACAAGCTTGACACAATTAGTAAAAGCCCCCTTTGAGTCAATATAATTACTGGTGGCTTCATGGACAGGTCTGTGGATTACCTTGGCAGCGACATGGAATTTGTCCACCTCAGCTTTACAGAACAACAGAGTTGGAAGGGACCTTAGAGGTCTTCTAGTCCAACCCCTGTCCAAGCAGGAGACCCTTGCAGACTCACAGAGTTGGAAGGGACCTTGGAGGTCTTCTAGTCCAACCCCCTGCTCAAGCAGGAGACCCTAGACCATTTCAGACAAAAGGCTGCCCAGTCTCTTCGTAAAAACCTCCAGTGATGGAACACCCAGAACTTCTGGAGGCAAGGAGTTCCACCGTTGGTTCTTCTCACTCTCGCCTTATCCTCCCAATCTAATCCCTGGCTTTGAGATGTCTCGCTCAAAGACGGTCTGACCCAAATCCCAGGACTGGCCAGGACAGCGCTGTCCTTCCCAAAAGACTGCTTGATATGACACGCTCTAGTGAAATATAAAAACCTGCACAACTTTTGAACTGACCTGCCTGTGTGTTTCCATTTCCCATTTCTTGACAGTTCGCAAACAGGGAAGGCGTTGATGTGTTCCACTTTGCATTAATTGCCTTTTAAATATACTGGGGGCTGTGCTAACAGCATCTCTGAATCCAGCATATATAGATAGAGGCCAAAGGAGAGCTTCCCCCATGCAAAGTCTTCTGCCCCTTTTTGCAGTCATGCAATGCCACTGAAAAGGAGGGGCTTCCCCGCCGGGGGGGGGGGAGGCAGGCCGACCTGGCGCTTTCTGGGTGAGCCGGAATTATAGTTCTGCACCACTTGCAAAGCCAACAGCTGGCCGAGAATTCAAAAACAGCTGCAAAGGCGCCAGGTTCAAGGGGTGCTGGGGGGGGGGGGGGGAGAGTTTCTAGGTAAATGAAAAACTCCTAAAGTCGCATTTGGGAAATATCAGGCGCTCCCTGACTTACCATCAGACCTGGGAGCAGGATTTCCATTGCTAAGTGAGTTGCATCCAATTTTACGACCTTCAGAGACACGGTTCTTAAGCGAATCACGGCAGTCGTTAAGTGAATCGTGTGGTCGTTAAGCGAAAGCGGCTTTCCTCGCCGGTTTCATTTGTGGGAAGCCAGCCGGCCCGGTCACAAACGGCCATCCCACCTGTGACTTTGGGAGAGTGCGACTGTTTGTAAACATAGGCCAGTTACCAAGCAACCCCAGTTTTGATCACACGACTATGGGGAATGCTGCGACGGTTGTAACGACGAGGACCGATCGCAAGTCACATTTTTCGGTGTCGCCGTAACTTCAAACGGTCATTAAAGAAATGGTCATACGTTGAGGACGGCCTGTATCCATGTTGGTGGTCTCCATCTAGTCCAATCTGGCATTTTTCACGGGAAAACTAAATTTAATCTTTCAACCCTGGAAGACCAGGCCTTACCACAGGGGTAGGCAACCTTGGCTCTTTGATGACTCGTGGACTTCAACTCCCAGAATTCCTGAGCCAGCATGGGGGAACTATGGCCCCCTCTGACTCGTGGACTTCAAGTCCCAGAATTCCTGAGCCAGCGTGAGGGAAACTTTGGCCCCCTCATGACTCGTGGACTTCAACTCCCAGAATTCCTGAGCCAGCGTGAGAGAAACTTTGGCCCTTCATGACTCGTGGACTTCAACCCCAGAATTCCTGAGCCAGCCTGGCTCAGCTTGGAAACCTCTCCCTTTCCCCTCAGCATGGCTGGCTCAGGAATTCTGGGAGTTGAAGTCCACGGGTCATAAAAGAGCTAAGGTTCCCTATCCCTGGTTTACACTGTCTGAACCTAATAGGGGTTTGTGCCCCTCTTAGCATGCTATAAGAACCCTGAATGTTTTGCTTACTTAGTAAACGTTGCTTTCTCCAATAAACACCTGGAGGATTACTGCTGAAAACAGGATACTGGAGGTAGGATCTATTGGGACAATCCTGGGTGATCTGCCCCGAATTGTTCGGAATTTCTGGAACCCACTTACTTCACTGCAGAAAATCTAAATAATTTCCCATGCATATTATTCTGCTGAAAAGATATCTTTGAGTTCCATTTGTGAGCTCCTGGGAACTAAAGTCTTGAATCTTGGCCACATTTATTAGTACCAGAGGTAGCGTCAGTGTTTAACCACATGTCTTTAAAAATTTTCACTTTTCCCGTTGCTCACCAACCCTCCTGGGTCTGATCTTTTGAGGGAGGGTCTTCACAAGCTGACTCCATTTTTTTTTTCCCCATGGCTGGTTTTCCTTCCAAAACACGAAAAGGCTACCTTAGAAAAAGCTACGTTTGCATTAGGTATTTCAAAACAGGAACAGCGAAGACGAATGCCAAGATCCCCTTAAATGCTGTTCTTCTTATTCATCCTTTCACTTTTTTTTTTTTCGTTTTCAACTCAAAATCTGGGGTAGAAACATTGAGCGTCGGTGTTCGGTTTCCTTCCAGGATGCGTGTCTTTTCCGCAAGGATGAGGACGTCATTCTCAAATGATCTGTGCCGTCATGCGCAAGATCCTATCAAGGCACCGTTGTTAGGCCGCGAAAGGCGAGGATTACAGACCGATCCAGCCAGGAAGCTGATCCCGAGTCCCGTCCCCCTTCGGATATTTGACAGATCAAAAAGGTTTAGCACACAAGACACATGGATACACCAAAATTAACATTTTGGAGCAGGTCTTCAATCGCCTGTCTTCGAGGGAAGCGTGCACTCAACCAAATCCTCCAGCAGTGGGCAGTGCTGAGCAGCCTGGACCAAAATCTCAGCAATTCAATTCAATTCAATCATCCATTTGTTTGGGAGGAGATCTATCTATCTATCTATCTATCTATCTATCTATCTATCTATCTATCTATCTATCTATCTATATCTGAACCATCAAGGCTTGTGCAGAACAGAGAAAGCTTCGGAAAATAAAAAAGAGAGGGAAAGAAACCGTGCGCACATGTCTCATTGCAATTTTGTGGGTTTCGTTTTGTGGGGTTTTTTTTTTTTTTTTTTTTGGCTGTGTGGGCAAAACCAAGAAAGGGGCACACCCGTTGGTGGGGGAGCTGAGCCTGTTGGAAAACTTCAAGGGGGGGGGGGTGTTCTTCCCAATCAAAGCAATGAAGGAAGGGGAGGATGGAAGAGAAAAAGGGGGCAGGGAGGGAGGGTCTCATTAGTAATTAGTCAATTCAACATGCAAACGAGGTTGGAAGGCAGAGGGGTGGGGGAGGGGGGGAAGAGAAAATGACTGGGACAGCTGGGAGGGGGAGGGCTGGTTTCCATAGCAGGCAAGGGCTGGGAGTCCTGCCCTGGGCAGAAAAGTTAAGTCTACGTCCGTCGGGGGTCTTCAATCTTGGCAACTTTACGACTTGTGGGCTTCAACTCCCAGAATTCCACAGAGCTGAAGTCCATAAGTTGCCAAGGTTGGAGATCCACCGGTCTACGTGATCTCTAAAGTCCCTTCCAATCTACCTGGTTCCTCCTGAACTCCAGGGGAAGGAACAGATGCTAACTTTCTCTCTCTCTCTAGACGAGAAGGGCTAGACCAGGTATGGCGGACACCGATTTCTTGGTGACCAAATCTAGTGACCGCTGGGCGCGAATGCCCCACCAGCAGGAAACCCTCCAGTTCGTGGATCCGAATCTCATTCAAAGGGGGCTGAATTTGCCTGAGGGGCAAAGCCAGAAGAGACAAGCGAAGATTCCTAAGCTTCAAACAAACAAACATGTGGGGCAAACGCAGCTGCAGCTGCTGCGTTGGAAGAAGGCAGCCCCCCGTCTTTCTAGAGGGGAGAAATGGAGAGTTTTAGGACAAGGATTGTCTCTCTCGCTTGAAGTGCCCTTATTGGAGAATCTGTCCCAGAAGCCACCCTGGAGTCTTAATTTCTCATTTTAATTTTGCCCCCCCCCCCAAGCTTGAGCACAAAGCTCTGTCCTGCCTGGGAATCAATGCTAATCTTTTGGACTGAGCATGGAAAGGGTCTGTGTCTGGTGCAAGCAGAAAAGGGAGCGAAAAAGTGTCCCCTTTCTCGCCTTCCGGCCCAGCCATCCAGGGAAAAATACGCCTTCCAGGGATGAGGTCCAAGCCATTTCCATCTGGGAGGGGGCTTGGACCAAAAATCCTTGGGGCTCCTTCCCCTGGGCTAGAAATAGAGGTAGTCCTCAGCTTATGACCACAGTTAAGCCCAGAATGTACGTTGCTAAGGGAGAAATTTGTTAAGGGAGCCTTGTCCCATTTTACGACTTCCCACGCCACGTATTTGTTCAGGGAATCCCTGCAGCTGTTAAATTAATAACACGGACGTTAAGTGGAATCTGGCTTGTCGGAAGGTCACAAAAGGGGATCACGCGACCCCGGCGACCGTCGTAAACGTGAACCGGTTGTCCAGCATCCAAATGTAAATCGCAGGACTACGGAGACGTTGCAACGGTCGTAAGGGAGAAAAAATGGCCGTAAGTCGCTTTTTTCAGGGCCGTCGTAAGTTCAAGCGGTCCCTGAGTGAATTGTTGTAAGTTGAGGACTGCCTGTATGCCCTTCGTCTGCTTTGGTCACGTTTCACAAGGCTCCCTTTGAGAGCCGTTTATGCGTGTCCCACATTTGCCCTCGGAAGGGGAGTGAAGCAGGAAGAGGAAGAGGAAGAGGAAGAGGAGGAGGAAGAGGAAGAGGAAGAGGAAAAGGAAGCTGAGGTCCGAGTTAAAAAAAAAAAAACAACCTGGGGCAGTCTCCTCAGACAAACTTAAAAGTTCAGACACAGAAATGGCAGTTAGTAGGAACAATCAACACAGTCTTTAATTAGTATACTATTAGTACAACAGGAGTTAATTACCAGCTAGCATTCATTACGTCTCTCCGTTAATTATTTAATTAATTGTCAGAAAGAGAGAGAGAGAGAGAAGAAGAAGAAGAAGAAGAGAAAGAAGAAATAGAAGAAGAGATTGGCAGAGAGAAATCAGATGGAAACAGAAGCCGTGCAAGGGGGGGGGGGAGTGAGGCGAGGCGGAAGGTTCCCCCATGCGTGTTAGCTGGGATGAAGGACACTCACAATGGAGGGGGGGGGACATGGAGAGAAGATGCTGGCGTGCAAGAGGAATGAGAAAGAATGGAGAAGGGCAGGTAAAGGTGTGCAAGCGACCATGGAGGCAGAAATCATGGCGCTTTTTAAAAGATTTCTAATGGGAGCACTTGGCCTTCCCACGTTTAGCTGGAAGGTGGAGGAATGGCCTTCCACGCTGAACACAAGTCGGTTCCCCCCCCCCTTCCCCAGCCAGACAAATACTCAAAGGGAGCACACCACGCACAGCAGACAACATGGGGACTCCACAGAAAGGCACACACTCCGAGGAAGACAACCCAGCAGTCCGGGGGAAAGATACACATTCAGAATCCAGCAGCACCTAAGACAGGGTTGGACCTGTAAGTCGCCATCCAGACCCAAAAGGTCCAGCCTGCACGACCCATAAGTCGCCATCCAGACCCAAAGGGTCCAGCATGCATGACCCATAAGTCGCCATCCAGACCCAAAGGGTCCAGCATGCATGACCCATAAGTCGCCATCCAGACCCAAAGGGTCCAGCATGCATGACCCATAAGTCGCCATCCAGACCCAAAGGGTCCAGCATGCATGACCCATAAGTCGCCATCCAGACCCAAAGGGTCCAGCCTGTCTGAATCCTTTAGAAAGTTGAGGCCACTGAAAGAAGGTACATTTTGACAGCTAGGAGTACTGATCAAGATTAAATACAGGTGGTCCTCGACTTACGATTTCAACTGAGCCCCGAATTTCTGTAACTAAGTGAGAAGGATGTTAAGTGAATTTTGCCCCATTTTACAACTTTCCTTGCCACAGTGGTTAAATGAATCGCCGCAATTGTTAAATTAGTAATGCCGTTGTTAAGTGAATCTGGCTTCCCCATTGGCTTTGCTCATCACAAAAGGGGATCATGTGACCCCATCATAACTATGAACCAATTGTCAGGCATCCGAAGGTAAATCCTACACGCAGAGTGATGCTACACTGGCCATTAGTGTGAAAAATAGTCATAGGTCACTTTTTTTCGACGCTGTTGTGACTTCAAACGGTCACTAAATAAAGCGTCGTAAGTCAAGGACTGCCTGTAGCTCAGTTGCAAAGGCAGCCACCGTACCTATACAAGCCTCTCTTTGAAACGCTGAAAAAGTGACTGAATGTGAGGAAAAAAAAGAGAGAGCCCGACTAGAAACGTTCTCAGTTATCCAGCTCACAGTTGTATCAAAAGTGGATTTTATTTTATTTTTTAAGTCTTCTTTTTTTCCTTAAAAATAAAAAAATTCAGTCCAGTTGCTTTTTCAAAATGCAAACCGCTTTTGATATAAGAAAGCCAGTCCAACAGAGTCGAGGTCATGCGCCTGCAGGGTGCACCCTTTCCATCAAATGCTGCCTGTCTGTCCCTCCACATTCTCACATGCAAGCATTTATTCTCTGCTCATTTACTCTCTGTTTCCAATGGTGCTCGCTGGTTCCTCAAGGCCGTTTGCAATGAGGCTCCTCTCCATCCTCCAGAGGCATAGAATCAAGATCACGCGAAGTATTAGTACCGCTTTATAAAGCCCTAGTAAGAGCACACCTGGAATACTGCAGCCAATTTTGGTCACCTTACTACAAAAAGGATGTTGAGACCTTGGAAATAGTTCAGAGAAGAGCAACTAAGAGGATCCAAGGCCTGGAGACTAAAACCTACGAAGAACGACTGCGGGACTTGGGTTTGGCTAGTCTAAAGAAAAGAAGAAACAGGGGAGACATGATAGCAGCGTTCCAGTATTTGAGGGGCTGCCACAAGGAAGAGGGGTTCAAACTATTCTGCAAAGCACCAGAGGGAAGGACGAGAAACAATGGTTGGAAACTGATCAAAGAGATCAAACTTCCTGACAGTGAGGACAATTAACCAGTGG